>NC_133665.1:35584319-35884319 GCF_037893015.1 Macrotis lagotis
CCAATTCCATTAATATTTTACCACGTTAAAAGAAAATTGTATGATCCAAATCCTTCTGAACGATACAGATAATAACATGAAAGCTAAACAGAGATGGGGGAAGAGCAGGTAATATTAATATTATGACCATATGGGCCAGTAGTTTATTGTATGATTATGTTTGTAATGAACCTAAAAGTAATGACAATAAAAAAGAAGTGAAATGTGAGGATTCATTCTTATCACCTCCTAAGAAAAGCATTCTGCTTGGCCTCAGAAAGGAGAACTAAGTACAGGGAAAGGAAGTTGAAGGGAAGCAAGCCAGTTTAACAAAAGGAAAACTTTTGTATAAGGAGTTTAGTTCTCTTCATGCCATTCCCCTTCAACTTAGTTGATACAATAATAAATGTTGAGGTTTTCATGTTTTATTAAGAGATTGACATACAGTGGTTCCTTTATGAAATATGAATGTCTGAACGAATCAGAAGTGACTATTCAATTGACTAAGATAAAAAATGAAACATGCTTTTGGGGGCTTTAAATTGTAAAACTCTCAAGAGAGTTCAGGTGAGTGCAGGCCAATAGTTAACTGTAGAAGAGATAATTGGGAGAAGAAAAAACTTTCCACTAATTGATTTGATGCTAGATAAAATAATTATGTGAAACTCCAAAACGGGGAGAAATGGTAGATCTGTTGACAGTTAGGTGTAAGTTATGGCAAGGAAGGTAAATAAAGATTTAGACCTTCACAGAGTTCAAGAGGAGTGTTGTTGCATTCTCTGAAGTCTCCAAGAAATTTCTAGGATAGTATTATGTCTCTTTCTCCAAGTCCTTTGGCTCATAGAAAAATAGGTTTATAGCAGCAGTGTATATCTGTTTTCTTTCCTCCTCAGTTATCACTCCTGCTATTACATTCATAGAATTATCCCTAGAAATAGGATTTCACCTTTCTAGCATAGACAAGTCTATGGTAATAAGGCAATTCTGAAAAAGCCTAGACTGAATCATTGATGAGACAATTGTCTTAGACTCAGTCCTTGGGAAACCAGATGAGAAGATGACTATAGAAAGTCATAGAAATAACAATGAAATCCTTCTGGAACATTACTTCTATTCCTCTGGCTAATCTCTTATAGATTGTTCATAGGTTATCTTTTAGGATCATTTAGAATAATTGGGCATTATTTGGGCATGTAAACTTGAATTCATGATGCACCAAAAATAATTTCATTGCTGATCTGGTGCATGTGATTTTTTTTTGTAATAGGCTAATTGGAAGATTAATGACCTCCCTGTCTAAAGAGGAAAGCCTACCAAGCTTGAGGCAAATATAGATACTTCAAGGAATAGTTTTGTAATCACATTTGGATACCCATATTGGATTATGAAAGAGTTATTTAGGATATGAAATGAGTAGTTGCTAGGTTTGTGTTCATTGCTCTCAACAGTTATGAGCAACTAGTTTAAATTAGTAGAAATATTTAGAAAAGCCTTTACTATTGGGCCTGGATCATAGGAGGTGTTTAATAAATACTTACTGACTGCTTAATGATTGTCTAAAAGAATTTAACAAATAATAGTATCTTAGTGGGGTATTTGTTTCATTTAGAACAATCTAGAATAATAGATTTCCAGTTTAATTCAATTCAATAATTAACTAGACAAGAAGTAAAGGATACAGTTTCAGAAGTTCAGAAAACAAATTGTGAAAAGTCAAGAGGTGAGAAGAGGGCTACATGTATTATCAGAAAGCTAAAAAATGGGGACTATAATATCTTGTTTCCATTAAATTGCTAAAGTTTCTAACACCTCATGAAATGAGAAAGATAGTGGAACAAGTAGGAAGAATCTCAGTCATGATTAACTTTGGGATTAAGATGGATTAGGAATCTTAGCCAGTACAAAAGAGAAGAAATTATGAACTGAAAAGTTTTGGAGTTTCATTCAAATTATTTTATTCAGCATCAAACCTATTAGTGAAAAGTATTTTTTCAAGATAGAATTCTAAACAAAATGGTAATTTTTGGAGTGGAAGGTTAATTTGGCTGCTTTGATATGAAGCTATCCTGTAGGTAAAGGCAAAGTGATTTGGTGAAAATAGATATTGTTGAAGCAAGGGTTACGTTTGAGTTCCTATGGCTGAAACCATATAGGCTGAATTAGGTTCAAGATACTGTAACTTTCTCAAGCAAGAATCACTTGGAAGGTACACAAAGATTCTGTTTCAACTTCATGATTTGTTTTCTGAACTACTAAACTTAAATATCATTCTCATCTTATCCAGGTGACCTTTGAGCCAGACTGTACTCTCCCACTGATAATTTTTCTCCTGTATGCACTCTCTTAACTCTGATTTTCTGTCTATCCTCTACTAGTTTCTTCCTAAATACTTTCTAAGTCTGACTTCCAATCTCATTATTCAATTGAAATTGATCATTTCATACTGATCTGTGACCTCTAAATTGCCATATCCAATGTCCTTTTCTCCAACCTCATCCTCCTTGACCTCTTCACAGTCTAAAACTGTCAATCACCCACTTCCCTTTGGTATTCTGTTCTCTCTAGGTTTTCATGAAACTACTATCTCCTGGTTTTCCTCCTTCGTTCCTAACTGTTCCTCAGTATCTTTTCCTATAGGTCATGTCCACTACCTGAAGGAATTATTATCTATTTTACTGCTCTATCCCAAGCACCCTGGGATTTTTTCATCTGACTTGTTGCTGAAACCTCCTATATGTGTTAGCTCCCAAAATAGAATGTGAGCTCATTGAGAATAATCACACCTATTTTATCCCCAGTGCTTAGCATGATGTTTTACACATAGTAAGTACTTAATAAGTGTTCCATTCATTCTTTCAACTTCAACACAGCTCATTCTTACTTCTTTTTAATTCTGTTTGATTCTTGAATTTGATTTGATTCTTGTACTTTTTTAAACTTTTAATCAAGGTCATTTAATCCCATTACTAGAAAAAGAATTTCTTTATACTTGGTTTTTAATCTTAATTGCAAACTGTATTTAGATTGGAGGGAAATATCAATTATCAAATCAAACTTTCAGCAGAGAGGATAAAAATATACACATGTATAAATACACACAAACATATTCACATATACATTTATGTATATTTCTCATATACATATATACACTTATATACATTTATTATTAAATGATTTACTCTAAAATCATATTATTTTTAAGAAAGATTTTTATGTGGAATACTTTGCCTATGGAATGACATTTAGCCTGAAGTCTGAAAAGTTTGTGATTGCAGGAGATACTAAAGCAAAATGAACTGCTAATTGTGTGACATACAGGCAATCGAGTCTTCTGAAGAACAACACTTCTCTTCCTACGGATTTTCATTTCAGCTATGGAGATCAAATTTAAGATTCTTATGTAACACTTACTTTTGATGAAACCTTCAAGAAGCTTGATGCTTTGCTTTCAATGTGTTGCTATTCCTGCTTTTTTTTTTGACATCAGCTTTCTACTGGGAGGGGGGGAGGATGGTTAGATAAAAATAGCTCATCAGTCATATTATGCTGATTAATATGATGATAACTCAGTTCAATGGAGTATCCATTCAAATACATAATTTGGTCTAAAAAATATTCATTCTTCATGAATTTAGCTTTTATTGTGAGGTTCGTGAGACCAAACCCTGAAGTGGTTTTGAGTGTCATTTTTTTCTTGCAAAATCTAGGTCTTTTTTTCACTGGTTGTGATGTCATCATAACTGTCATAGGAGAAGATTGAAGCCCTGGACATCATCTTATGACAGTAATAAAAACCTTGGTAAGTATAATCCTTGTTTTATGCCTCAGTTGATAGCCATCATAAGTTAATCTTTGGAAAAAATTCTGTTATTTGTACCACCTTTCATACTAACTTCACAGAATCACCATATCTTAGAATTTCATTTGTAAGAAACCTCAATGCCCATCTCGTCCAACCCATCTTCTTTACAATATTCCTGACAAGTTGCCATGCAGTCTTTGCTTGAAGAAGTTCAAAGATGGTGAAAACACCACTTTCTGAATCAGTCCATGTACCTTAAACATTTGTTATTAAAATAATTTCTTGAAATTAAGCCTAAATTTACATCTTTGAAACTTCTAGCCTTTGCCTCTAGTTCTATTCCCTGCAATTAAATGTAATGAAATGGCAATAATGATGATGAACAACAATGACAATAAAAATATACATTTAGTACTTTATATTTTGCAACCATGTTATAAAAATTATTTCTTCTATTCTCACAACAAACCCAGGAGCAAAGTACAATTATTATTCACATTTTATGGAGGAGGAACCTGAGGGACCCAAAGGTTAATTGATTTATCCAAGATAAATCATCTGGAAAGTGTCTAATGGTGGATTTGGGCTCAAGTCTTCCTGAGTCTAAGTTCTGTACTCTTTCCACCATGCCACCTAGATGCCTCTAATCCTGCTTCCACATGACAGCCCTTCAAATGCTTGAAAACAATTGTCATGTTCTTCCTAAGACCCTACATAATTTTAATGAAAACATGGGAAAAACAACTTTTTCAGGAAGATTATATCTTGTGGAAGAAAATCAAAACTTGTTACTATTGTTTTATTTCCAAAAACTTTTATAAATGTCAGACAATTTTGTGATTATAAAGATAAGGTCTGCAATGGAATATAATTTGTGCAAGTTTCTCCTTTTCATATTTTCATCAAGGTTACCTTTGATATGTGGCTAAATCATTCCTTAAATTTTTTGTTGAGATGAAATTATGGGGCAGTTATTATTAATATCCCCTGATTATGATTTCTGGTAACAATATTATCCATAGCTTTTGCCCAAAAATCTTGAAAGAATCAATAGACTGAGAATACAGTCTTCGATGCCTGCAACATTATTTCAATAAATAAACACTTATTAAGTGTCAGACCCTATTCTAGGCACTATGCTAAGTGTTGAGAATACGAAAAAGAGGAAAAAGACAGTCGCTGGTCCACAGAGAGTTTACAATCTTAAGGGAGAGGCAACGTGCAAGCCAAGTTATGTATAGGACAAATAGGAAATAATTAAGAGAGAGAAGACATTAGAATTAAGACTAGTTAGGAAAAACTTCCTATTAAAAGAGAATATTCTGTTGAAACTTAAAGGAAGTCAGGGCAATCAGTTGTAAGAAAGAGTTCAGTAGTAGTATCACTTCCATAAATATCCTTTTTTCTGCATACTTTATCTGGTCCAGTTCTTACCATCTCTGTTTTCTGTAGTAAAATTTTTATGTCTTCATTGAGCACAGAGTTGATTTTGGTTTTTGTGGTCAAATGTGATTGCTTTAGTCTCAGTGATGTAAAACAGTTATAGAAATATTAACAGATCTTTTTGAAATTTTATCTGTTGTCTTCCTTCATGTTGTATCCTTAAATATTTGGGGGGGGGGGGGGTAATGATCTGACTTGAATCTCACACCAAGCTTTCTGCAGTTTCATTTTCCCTTCTACCATTTGTCTTTATCTTATGAACTTATACCTATCAGATCCATCTTTTCTGTAAAGTTTTACAGCTTTAACATATTTTAAATTTGATAGTAAAACTATCATGCTAGATCTTTTTTTCCTCTCTCTCTTAAGAACTATATCTTTTTGGTTTATTTATTTTATATTACTACAATAATTTTGTTATAAGAGTAAACATAAACACTCCCCCAAGAAGATGAGAAATCTCAAGAATAGTGAAAGAGAGGAAAAAAATCAACTTCAGTCTATGTTCAGATTCCAATGACTGTCTCTGGGGTGAGTTGCCTTCTTTATCATGTCCACCAGAGAAGTTGCTTCAGTATTTTTCCCACAGATGCTATATAGCTGTGTTTCCCTCCACTCTACCCACTCTCATTTGTTCTATTCTCTCTCTCTCTCTCTCTCTCTCTCTCTCTCTCTCTCTCTCTCTCTCTCTCTCTCTCTCTCTCTCCTTTCATCCTGATCCTGTCCAAAAGTGTGTCATATCTAGGTACCCTTTCCCACAATCTTCTCTCTCTTCTATCAACTATTCCCCAGTTCCCTCCCCCACCCCCATTCTCCCTTATCCCATCCCTTTCTTCTCATTTTTCTCTAGGGTAAGATAGAATTCTATAACCTATTAAGGCCTCTGAGCCGTTTCTGATGAGAAGACGCACTCATTCCCCATTGCCTTCCCCCATTACACTCCATTGCAAAAGCTTTTTCTTTACTCTTATATGAAATATCTTAGCTCCTTCTTCCTCTCCTTTCTCTTCCTCCCAGTACTTCCCTTTATCATGCATTGACTCCATCTTTTTACTATATTATACCATTATATTCTGCTTCTTCCTGTTTGTTCCCTGTCTAAATATGCTCTTTCTAACAGCTCTTATAAATGAGAAAGTTCATATGAGTTATCAGTATCTTCTTCCCATGCAGGAATACAAAGAGTTCAATGTCATTAAATTCCTCATAATTAGTCCTTCTCATCCACCCCTTCTATGGTTCACCAGAGAACTGTACTTGAAGATCAAACTTTCTGTTCAGCTCTGGTTGTTTCAGTATGAAAGCTTGAAAGTCCACTGTTCCATTGAAAGTCCATCTTTTCCTTTGAAAAAGGGTGTTCAAATAAAAAAAAGTGGATGTTCAGTTTTGCTGGGCAGTTGATTCTTGGTTATAAAGCAAGTGCTTTTGCCTTCTGGAATATCATAGTCCAATCCCTATGAGCTTCCAGATCCTGTGTAATCCTGACTATGGATCCTCAGTAGTAGAATTGTTTGTTTCTGGCAGCTTTTGGAATTTTCTCCTTGATTTGGAAGTTCTGGAATTTGGCTATAATATTCCTAGAAGTATTTTTTTTCCTTTTGGCATCTCTTACAGGAGGTGATCAGTGAATTCCCTCAATTTATATTTTACCCTCTTCTTCTAGCATCTCAGGGCAACTTTGCTGTATTATTTCTTGAAAAATGAAGTCTAGACTCTTTTCCTAGTCATGACTTTCAGGTATTCTAATAATTTTTCAATTATTTCTTCTGGATCTATTTTCAAAGTTGGTTGTTTTTTTTTTCCCTCTTTTTTCCAGTAGGCCAATTCTGCTTTTTAAGACATTCTTCTCCTCATTTTCCTTTTGTTTTGTTTTTTCCCATTACACCTAAACTGGTTTTTAACATATTATTTTCTTCAGTATTTTTTGTATTTCTTTCACCAAGCTGCTGATTTGGTTTTCATGATTTTTCTGCATCGCTCTTCCCAATTTTTCCTCCACCTTCCTTAACTGCTTTTCAAAGTCTTTTTTGAGCTCATCCATAGTCCGTGTCTATCTTCTATTTCTCTTGGAGGCTTTGTATATGGAAGTTTCGATTTTGTCATCATGTGAGTATGTGTTTTGACCTTCCATAAGACCAAAGTAATTTTCTATGGTCAGATTCTTCTTTTTCTGTTGTTTACTCAGCACTTCCAAGATTTTGGGGTTTTTTTTGGAACATCCCAATGGGACCTTTATTCCTCCAAGTTCTTATGCTCTCTTGCCTGTGCTTTGATATGTAGATGACCACAGGCACTCCCCTCTTCCCTAGAGCTGTGAGGAGATTCCCTGCCATCTTAGTATAGAAGACCAAATTGCAAGCTAGATGTGAGTGTAGGTAAACAGCAGAGTCCTGCCCCAGGGAGAGCAGAGATAGTCTGAGATAGTCAGAGATAGCAGAGAGCAGTCTCCCCTGACCCCTTTACTATCTGTGAGCTGTGCTCTGGAGGTGCAGGCTAGTTTCTCTTGATTCTCATTGCAGGTTCTGTGGCCGGTGCTCCTCACTCCACTCTCATTCTGGTGCAGTAGAATTCTCTCACTGCATCTTCAAGCTATTCCCAGTGATCCCTGGGCTGGGCTGGGCTGGGCTAAACTGTGCCCGTGTTTTTATTCCAACTCCCAGTCCTGATGAAATACACCTTTCCCACAGAGCTTCTAAGTTATCTTGGACTGGGAAAATGTATCACTCAGTCTTTCTGTGGGTTCTGCATCTCTAAGTTTTGACTAGAGTCATAATTTGATGGCTTTTGTAGTATTTTGGGGAAAGAGTTCCTGGGAAATGCTACCTTTATGCTGCCATCTTAGCTCTTCCCCCTATCATGTTAGATCGTAAGAAGAGCATGATGGCAGATGGCAGTTTTCAAACATTTGAACAGCTGTTATGGGGAAGCAGAATTAGTGGTAGCTAGATGGCAGAGTGGGTAAATGAAGGACTTAGCTCTTTTAAAGATAACCCCTTTTCTCCTCTCACATTGACAGTACTCTGGTATAGACCATTATCACTCATGCCTTGATTATTGCAAGTATCTGCTGTTGGGTCTGCCCATTGAAAGTCTCTCTTCACTCCAATTCATTATCCATTTAGCCATGAAGGTGATTTTCCTAGAACACTGACCTGTGTCATTCCCCTACTCAATGAACTCCAGTGGCTTCCTCTTGCCTTCAAGAGTAAATACAGGGGTGGCTAGGTGGCATAGTAGATAAAGCACTGGCCCTGGAGTCAGGAGTACCTGGGTTCAAATCCGGTCTCAGACATTTAATAATTACCTAGTTGTGTGGCCTTGTGCAAGCCACTTAACCCCATTTGCCTTCCAAAAACCTTAAAAAAAGAGTAAATACAAAATGAGCTATTTGTCATTCAAAGTCCATCATGACCTAGGCCCTCATGCATTTCTAGCATTCTTATATTTTACTCTTAAATACATAGCTTTTGATCCAGTGACACTGACTATTTCCACAAACAAAACACTTCATTTCTCAGTTCTGCACATTTTCTTAGGTTGCCCCCCATCATGCCTGGAATGTTCTCCTTCTTCTACTCTGTCTACTGAATTACAATCACACCTTCTTCAGGAAGCCTTACCTCTTAATTACAGTCCTTTCCCTCTTCTAATTATTCCCTATTTATTCAATTTGTAGCCTGTTTTGTAACTATCTCTTTTCAAGTTGTCTCCTCTATTAGACTACAAGCTCTTTAAGGGCAGAGCTTAGCACAGTAACTCCTATATACTAGACACTTAAGAAACATCTACTGAAGTGAACTGCATTGACTAATTTATCTATCCACTTGACAAGGATATCAGGTATCTTTTGACTGAGAAGGTTTGTATGTTTTTCTGCTTTGTGATGACTGTTTGCTGACCTTCAAGAAAAATCAATCTTACAGTACAGGAGAGGGTGAATTGGAATTGGGGAGAAAGGATTGGGGTAGGCAGATCAACCAACAACCTTAGTAATAGTATAGGTAGGAAATGACGAAGGACAGTACCAGGGTATAGGAAGCAACAGAAAAGAATATGGGGATGTATGGGAGAGGTGTAAAAAAGTAATATTGGCAGGTCTTGACAAAAGATTGGCTATAACTGGAACAATGGTGGTATCATCACAAGAAATAGAGGAATTAAGAATAGGGAAAGGTCAGTTTTGTGAAGTGGGGGATGGTGATTTCAGTTTAGGGCATGTTCATTTTGTGATATCCAATATGGGTTTAAGGTTGTAAGAAGGAGATCAGGAAAGAGGATAGGACTGGATACTATATGAGAATTATTAGGATAGAAATAGTTGTAGAATCTATGGGAACTAATGAGATCATGAAATGAAACATAAGACAAAAAGACAGGATAAAACCTTGTGGGGCACCCAGTTAGCACTCATGACCTAGATCAAGATCCAGCAAAGCTGACTGAGGATAAGTCAGATAGAGAGGATAATTTCATGAAAATCCAGAGAGAAGATATTGTCAGAGAAAGGGCAATAGATAGTATTGAAGACTACAGAGGGATCCAGAAGGATAATTGAGGAAAGGACAATTAGCTTGATCATCAGCAAAATGTTTGTAATTTTGGAGAGAGCATATTTATGATAAGGTCATGATCCAAACTATATGGAGTCAAATTAAGAAGAATGTGAGAGAAAAGGAAATGGAGGAACTTATTGCTAATTGTCTTCTCAAAAAATGCTACAAAAGTAGAATCAATAGGACTTGACCACAGATTAGTTATGGTGAAGTGAAGATTTGAGAATGATACCTCGGTTGTGAGTCTGGATAACTGAGTGGGTGGCCCTAAAGACAAAAATAGAGAAATTTGAAAGAAGGGAGGGTTTAGTTTTGGATATGTTGAATTTAATGTGTATAAGAAATATCCAGTTTGAAATGGACAATTAGCAGTTGGTAATAAAAATATGAGTTCAGAAAAGATAGTAAGACTGGAGAAATAGATCTGAGGATCATCTGCAAAGAAAAGATAGTTGAATCTATTGGAACTGATGGGATCACCAATGAAGATATATAAGGAAAAGAAAAGAAAACTAAGAATATTTCCCTAGGGAACAGTCATGGCTAATGGACATGTCTGTATGAAGAGCTGGCAGGGTCTGAAAAGGGTTTGAGAAACAATGATTAGATAGATAGGAATAAAAACAGAGAAAGAAGTTATGAAATTTAGAAAGAAAAGAGTAGAAATGAGAATAAAATTATTAACAGTTTTAATAGCTACAGAGCACCTAAGAAGGATTGAAGATTAAGAAAAATATCATTAGATTAGCAATTAAGACTATTAGTAACTTCAACTTTCATTGAATAATGAGGTCAGGAGACAGATTGCAGAAAATTTAGAAGAAAGTGAGAGGAGAAGAAATAGAAGTATCAATTCTTGAAGACTTTCTCAAGTTTTAACCTTGAAAAAGAAGAAAAATATAAGTCTATAATTAGCCATTAGTAAGGTAATAAATATTTGTTGTCTATCCCAGGTAATAAATTGAATTCTAAGGAAATAAATTTATAAAATGAAATAATTCTTGGCCTAAAGGATCTTACAATCTAGTGGAAGAAAACAAAAAACAAAAGATATTTTTAAAAGTTGAAAATTATGAGCAGAGGGAGTGAAATAGAGAGGTGAGGATACCTGGAACAGGGACGTGATGGGGAGTTCCAAAGGAAGGCAGGAATGTAGCCAGATGTGAAATTAAGGGGTGACTGGCCTGGATGCCTACCAGAGAAATAAGAGAGTGACTGATGGAGATAATTAGATTGAGAGAGGCTTGTAGGCAGTAGGAAAGCAACCAGCCAATGAGAGACTGAAGATTAATGATAGTGTAGGGATGTTTGGAGGGACAATCTTGCTGGAAAAGAAGGAATGGAATGGTATCACTTGTACATATAGAAATGTTTGGAGACAGATCATCTCTTTATGTGAGAAAAGTGAACACAGAGAGTGGGAAAAGGCCTCTGAGTAATGTAAGATGAAGAAGAGAAGAGGAGAGAGAATACTTGGGAAAAGCCTAACTTTTCGGTAAATTAGGAGATGCGGTTCTTAGTAAAAGGGCAGTAAGAGAGTGTCATGGAAGTCTTAAGGAGGAATGAAAAGATTTAGAAGAGCCATTGTGGTAAGTGAGATAGTAAATCAATTAGGGAGGGATAAAAGAATTCTCTTGCTTCAATGAGACAAAATTGAGATTATATAAAAATTTGTAGAAGATATAGCCAGTGTAATTGTGTGATTTACTCTAGTTCCATTTGGAAATACATGATGCATGATCCATGATGTAAGGGTGCAAGGGACTCAAGTGAAGGGGAGAGTGTAGTTCACCAAGTGGTTGGTTATTTAATCTCTGTCAGTCTTTTTCCTCATCTATAAAATGGGGTTAATAAAGTGCCCATCATATAAGGTTGTGAGAAGCAGATCACATATATAAAGCACTTTTAAACCTTAAAGCACTCTATGAGTACCAGCTATTAGTCTTATTGTTTTTATTACTATCATTAGCTATCAACATTTTCTTATATCCAAGTGATTTAAATATTAGGGGAATAGTCTTAGAGGTACCACTGAAAATCAGTCCTAAGCATACACCAATCTTTAGGCAGTTCTGTAATATAAGAACCTGTAGGTACCTTCATGTCTGGAATGGCTAAGACCTCTTCTTTCTCTACAACCCTCTTCCAGAAACTGTATGTCATGAAGATGACTGGGACAATGGGCCCATCTGGTTGTTTTCAGATACATTCTGCTTATTGTTCACTTGATATTGAACACCCCAAGGAGTTGTGCCACAACAGCTTGACCAGCTTTAGCTACAGCTGGAAGATGCACTGTGCTCAGGTGTATTGGGAGTATTTATCACAGATTCACGAATAGCTATGATTACATGATATGCTTTTAGGTGAGCAGTGTGGCTGTCTGATTGCATTCACCCCCATGGCTCACAATAACATCTGCTTCCCTAGAAACTCTTCCTGAGTACTGAGAATGATGGTGCCTTTCCTTCCACCAGTACAGTTATTTTTTTTCTTCCCATCACTACCCCATTTTCATTCTCTAATTGATGGGTAAAAAAGTTAGCATTTAACCATTCATGATAGACAAATTATAATGGAACATAGTAAAAACAAGGGCACAGCAATTATAATTAATTGACTTCACTTGAGGTTTATTGATATGATTCTCCATAATAATAATAACTGACATTAAAATAGTGCTTTCCAGTTAAAGCATAACTTTAGACATGATCTCTCTGAGTCACTTAAAATCCAGTGATGCAGATACTACTATTTCCATTGTAGAGGTGAGGAAATTGAGGGTAGGGAAATTAATTGACTATCTGTACTCACTAAATTTGTAAGTACCTGAGTACTTACAGAAGCTATGTCTTCCTGATACTAAGTCCAACAGTCTCTCTATCACACTATATCGACTCTGAGAACTTTTGCAGAAGTCTTTGTTCACATCACAGACAGCAAGAGTTCCTGGTTCTAATAAGGATAAATGGAGTTCATAAGATTATAGTTTTAGAGAAAGAAGAGGCTATAACCCAGAGAGATGAAGACCTAAGGTCATATAGGGAGTTAGTGGTAGAGCTGAAATTTAAATATGGGTCCCTCCAGATTTCACTGCTACAAAATGAAAACTTGTGGAGGTCTCAAGTCCTCCAATGTGTAAATCCTGGCAATTTACAATTCAGGCTTAGTTTCCTTTTCACAAATTTCCAGTATTCCCTGATGATGAGATATTTAGTGATATAAGGTGACTCTGCTATGTGTTTATGATCCAATTTAATAAATTTATCCCTCACTACAAATGATGCAGGGAACTAAGACTTTGATATTCAACTGAAGTACAGATCCAAGGGCTGAAGGTTCTGAAAGTCTGCTTCAGATAGCATCTATGTGTTACTTTACTGAAAAACACAAGAAGGCACTGTGTAGAGTAGTTATTTTAACTAAAAAAATAGGGTGGCTAGGTGGTATAGTGGATAAAGCACTAGCCTTGGAGTCAGGAGTACCTGGGTTCAAATCCGGTCTCAGACACTTAATAATTACCTAGCTGTGTGGCCTTGGGCAAGCCACTTAACACCATTTGCCTTGAAAAAACCTAAAAAACAAAACAAAAAAATAAAATAAAAACAACCTTAAAGTGTTATTAGATTCATAGACTGTTACAAGTGGAAAGAACCTCAGTTATCATCATAATTCAATTTTGTCAATCTCAAAAACTGATTCTTTGTCACTTACATATGTAAGGTACATTCCACAGAGCCTTGGCAGATTGTCATCTACCCTTTGTTTGATAGGTATGGTGCACTCATTATACCTTGAGACTTTTTGTTCTATTGCTAAACAGCTGTAATTGTTATAGGGTTCTTTCTTTTATTGATCTCCCAGATCAGATAAGTTGATTTGAGTTTAATATGAGGAGAAAAATTCTTCATATTTCTTCTTCCACTTTGTCCATATCTCTCTACTGTCTATATTACCTTACATATATATATTTTTACATATTACATATTTCACATATTATATTTTCCCCTGGTAGATTATCCTTAGTAGATGGCTAATCAATCTTAGGGGTGTATCCTCATCCATTCATTCCTTATGCCAATGAAATCACAGTTCTGGTCTATATTTCTACCCTTTATCCTACTTGTAACAGGGTATTGTTAGAAATGTGCTACAGTCTACTCCTACCTTGCCATGTACATTGAAAGAAGTCAACTAATAAAGAGGATAGGGTGTTGAACTTGCGGTTAGTTCAGCTTTCAGTGAGTTCAAATTAGGCTTCAAAAACTAGCTGTATAATGCCAGGCACTTAACTTCTGTCTTCTTCATCTTTCTTGATGACAATATCAACATCTCCCTCCCAGGGTTGTAGTGTGCATAAAATGAGATAATATTTATGAAGTGTTTTGCAAAGCTTAAATCTTTATCTAAATGTTTAGTTATTACAATTCTTTATCATTTTCAAACTTGTTATACCCAAAAATATAGCACAGGGCCTTACACATAATATTAGCTTAATAAATATTTATTAAATTGGATTGCATTAAATCTGCCCAGCAGACTTTCTTTCTCCTTGAAGCTATCCTGTGATTCCTATACTTGTACCCAAGGAATCTGCCTTGTGTGGGAGTTTATGACAACCACAGAACATGGAAAAGATTGCCTTCTTTCTATAGTCATATGAAGACAGTTTTCTTGTGGACTCTATAGGCAAATCTATAATTAAATGGAATTGATTTTAGGTAAATTGTCTTTGGACTAAATTAATGACTAGATAAACTAGCTAGAAAGAAAGACAAAGAGACAGATAGACGTATGCACAGATAAAGATAGGTAAACAGACAAACAAACAAATACTTATAGGAACACAGATGAATGAATGAATGAGTATATAAATAGAAATCATTGCAATCTTAGTTTACCTGAATATGCTGCACAGTATCCAAAACAAGAGAAATGGTAATTCCACTATACTCTGAATTAAACAGAACATATCTGAACTCTCAAATTCAGTACCTAAGTCCCACAATTTAGGAAGAACATTAAAAAATTAGATAGGTCCAGAGAAAAATGACCACAAGGAAGAGGAAGTAGGAGATCATGCCATAACAAAAATAGAATGAAAGACTTGGGGATGTTTGGCTTAAAGAAGAGAAGTCTTAATAGGGAACATGATAGCCATCTTCAACATATTTGAAAGGATGCCTTCTGGGAGAAGAATTAGGCTTTATTTATCTATCTTTCTGTCTGTCTCTTTCTGCTTCTCTACCTGTCTGTCTACCAACCTGACTTTCTTATTTTTCCCCTTTCCTTCTTTTTGCTTTTTCTTTTCTTTATTTTTTCCTTTTTTCTTTGTATTAAAAAATAATTTGTTTACTCCTGAGAATAAAACTGAGTAATAGCTAAAGGGCAGAAAGGGCAATTTGGACTCAGAATAAGAAAAAATTTAGCTCTCCAAAAGTAGAGAGTCTACCTCAGGAGTTATTAGGTTCTCCCTCACTATAGGGCTTCAAGCTGAGGCTAGATAGCAATTTCACAGGGAAACAAAATGAGATTCTCTCTTAGAAATGAGTTGAACAAGATGGTCTCAGACATTAAATGAATCTTTTTATATGAATTGACATGAGTCATATTTGATAAATCTCAGAAATCAGACTCCTCAGGTGGGGCATGCAATAGCAAATATATTATAGCATTGAACTAAAATCCCTAGCCATTATCTCATCTTAGGGAGAGTTAGCTAACATAAATGATTAAAGTCTGAAGGTTGCATTTTTCAGATTTAAGCTGGTCAAGGCATCTAAGGTGACCCATCCAGGCCTGGAATCAGGAAACCCTGAGTTCAAATACAGTCTCATACATTTACTAGATGTGTGACCCTGGGGAAATCACTTAATTCAAGTTTACCTCAGTTTCCTTTTATGTAGAATGAGGAATTGGATGAGAAAATGGCAAACCATTCTATTATTATTGTCAAAAAAACCTAAATGGAGACATGAAGAGTTAGTTAGACATGACTAAACAACAACACCATGCTAATCAGAGCTAGATCTGGTCTAAGATGAAGTCATCATTTTTTTTTTTGTTTGTTATTGCAAGGCAAAAGTTTGGTGTTAAGTGACTTGCCCAAGATCACACAGCTAGGAAATTATTAAGTGTTTGAAGTCAGATTTGAGCTCTGGTCTTCCTGACTCCAGGGCTGGTGATCTATTGACTGCACCACATAGCTGCCCCTTGGTATCCTTTTAAAGATCAAGTGACTTCACACCACTGCAAATTCATTCAAAAATTTCTCCCAACAGGTTCCAAAGAAATCATTTCAATTTAATCTTGCCAGATCTGCTTTCTCCCTATAAATATCTACCCTTACCCCATACTCTGGTTTAACCTCCAGTCCTGTCCTTTGGCTTCTACTACTTGTATCAGTCCTCTTCATACAACCCTTCACCCCAATCACCTAATCCCCAATCCAAATTCTCAGAATTATCCCAATTGGTTTGATTTCTATATTGTCACAGTACCATTCAACCTGAATTAGGAAATGACCTCCAGACTAAACAGATTTATTTTAGAGAGTGCTATATGCCCTTCCTTAAATAGCTCTCCACTGCCCTCTATTGGTCCAGGTTTTTAAAAATTCAGGCTAGTATAATGCCTAAGGCTGTAGTTTACAGCTTTCAATGACTTGATTTTAAATGGCCTGAAGGGAAAGGGATTCACTAGCATTAAAAGACTGAATTGAAATTTCAGGGGCAACAAGCACTCTTTTAGGATAATGATTTTTTTAGAAGTAAAAGGATTTAAATATGTTTATGAAAGTCATCCCCATGTTTCAATCCATCTCAGAAAATTATACACGTTAATAGATGTACCTTAAATCTGACAATAGTGATTAGACAATGAAAGGACAAGATTGTCAAAATTCTCAATACAGACTAAGTTGTCCTCACCATTCAACTTATAGATCTCCTTTCCTCCCACCCCTCTCTCTGGTCTACTTTCTGCCTGGCTGACTTTGGGCTTTTATCTCAGAATTATGTAGTTTTTAAAAGTGAATGTTTTTGCTAGATCTAGGTTCTCCTCTGGTGTAAATCTGCTGAGTCAGATATTCCCCAAGGTTTAAATGTCTCCCCAAGAGTAAATCAAAGATGTATTAAAGATTGTTCTTGATCTCATTAAATAAGAGATTAGGAGGCATGATCGAAGTAGCTGATTACTGAAGGGTCAAGAATAGGGCATATCGGTGACATTAGATGATTGGAGTCATATCTACTAAAATGGTACCCTAGTGACTTAGACTAGTTAATGGCCTTTCTTAAGTTTATAAGCAGAATGTGTCTTAGACTCTGGGGAGCATCTGTCTCAGTATCCTTTTTATTTCATGGCTAAATAATCCTTTTCACACAAGAAGTCTGCCAGCGCACTTAATCCAAGAAGAACATATTATTTTAGTCTCTGGACATGACTCAACCCTGATCCTCAGTTCTCTGCAGGATTCTAATGAGGAAGACATTTTGCAATTTATAGCAAAGACCAGTCCATGACTAGAAGTAGACTGAGAAATAACTCACTTCATGTATGCTACTAAACAGCTTTTCATCTAGAATAACTTTTAGTCATTGCCTACCTGCAGCCATGTTTGAGATGGTGATCTTAGTGTTGAAAATCTCCATCTGTTATAACTAATCTTCCAAACTAGGAATGGTGCTGTCAATAACCAGCATTTCCCATTAGTAAGGATGCAAAAATAGGGCATTGCTGGTCAGAAGTTAAAGAAGCAGCAAGACATTTTAAAAAGTTCAAGAAGCTGGAATGCTGTAGTAAGGCTTCTCCAAGTACAGGCTTCTAGAACAACTCATTGAAGTGTTTCATTTACAATATGTCATTGGACCATGGTATCAATTCTACTTTGCATCTACTGATTTTGAGCACTGTAGTCCATTCTACCTACCAGCTTCAGGGACTACCCAAATCTGATCTTAAGCAACAAAAGGGAGTAAGTGGCACAATGGTTACAGTGTTGGATTTGGAATCAGGAAGACTCTAAGTTCAATTCCTGTCTCATACATTTACTTAGTTGTGAGACTTTGGGTAAATCACTTAGCCTTTATCAATCTCAATTTCTGCTTCTATAAAATAAATATAATTATAGCACTTACCTCAGAGGGTTGTTGTGAGTGCCCAATGAAATAATGCTTTTAAAGCTCTTTGCAACCCTTAAAGCACTCTATAAATTCTAATTGTTTTTTATTATTAGCCTTGGATTTCCTATACAATTAACAAATCAATGAGTCCAATATTAAGGAGATATACAGCAGCTGTGGCTCTATAAGTATGATTACTTACCAACACCTTAAAAATCCAGACTCACTTGCACAACCTCCTTATAGCTTTGCTCAATTGATAAATTCCAACTAGTTCATCACAAAACCATTCATTTGTTTTAACAATCCACTAAAGTCTCAGATAAAATGCATTTCATGCCCCCTTCTTGGGCTTTTAATAATTAGCTACATCTACCATGTCTTCTGCTCTCTTATTTAATGAGCATCTCCAATCCTTAATAATTTAAAAAGGATATCAAGCCAAGTATCAATTAAAGAAAACTGTTGTAGGCAGCATAAACAATGTGTTAAGTCGGTGGGAAAAAAACATGCACACAGCCTGATGCTCTCCATCACTGAAGAGCCCTTGAAAAACTATGGGATTATTTAGGAACATTATACTTCACTGTTGTTTATTTTAGTTAGCCTACAGGCAAAATTAAACTCAAAATAAGCTTGAAACATTTGTGCTATTTCAAAGACAATCCAATATTGAAATAGCCCCCAATGAGAGAGAGAGACAGAGAGAGAGAGAGAGAGAGAGAGAGAGAGAGAGAGAGAGAGAATTGTTTTTTGTTTTACTAATTGAAATTTAAACTATGTCTCCTACTCTTTAAACTTGGAAAATTTCATTAAATAATTAATTATTTATTGGTAATGCTCCAGATGAGAGGTGATGAGGGCCTGAAACAGAGTGCTTTCTATGAATAGAAAAGAAAGAAATATAAAAATTTAATGTGGAGATAGAGGTGACAGGTCTTGGTAAGTGATCAAATAGGTGGATTGTGGACTAGAAGGTAGATTAAAGAGTGGAGGATAAATTTGGGGTTACAAACACCTTATTAAAAGATGATACATTTGGAGTGGCTAGGTGGTGTAGTGGATAGAGTACTGGCCTTGGAGTCAGGAGTACCTAAGTTCAAATCGGCCTCAGACACTTAATAATTACCTAGCCGTGTGGCCTTGGGCAAGCCACTTAACCCCGTTTGCCTTACAAAAACTAAAAAAAAAAAAAAAAAAAAAAAAAAAGATGACATTTAATGAATAAAGAAGTTAGAATTCTATGCAATGCCTGACTTTGCTCACCATCCAGTTCTGGATACTTTCTTGTCCTTTGATTTGGTAGATCCTGTACTCTTCAACTGTTTCTTTGACAATTTTTACTCAGTTACTACATCATCAACTAACTCTCTCTCTCTCTCTCTCTCTCTCTCTCTCTCTCTCTCACACACACACACACACACACACACACACACACAATCACATCTCATCAGTTTCAATAAGTACAATTGTAATAAAATTTCAAATCTACAAATTCAGCTCCAATCTCTCTCCTGAGATCATACCTGAATCACCAGTTACCTACTGGATATTCCCACCCATATGCCTCATAGGTATCTCAAATTCAACTTATCTAAAATGAAAATCTACTAAACCCATCCTGTACCTAATTTGTCTATTTCTTTTGAGAGTTCCAACTTCATTACAGTCACCTACCACGACAACATCAGAATTATCTTTCATCCTTCAGTTTCTCTTCCCCAAACTATCCTATATCCAACCATGTGCCAGATACTTAATAGTCAAAACATCCCTCCTATCCATCTTGCTGTTTTTATTCACATGGTCAGTCTTGATGTCTGTGTCTTCATTTGTACCAGTTTAGATGTCACTGAAGACAGTCTTGAGAAGGAAAGTGCAACACTGAAAGTGATGATGAATTTTTAAAATATAACATGCTCCCTTTGTCCCATATAATCCCACTTGCCCCCCGTATAAAGGCCTGTAGTTTTGTAATCATTGAATATGCTACCATCATTGCCACTCCCTTCCATATTTTCCTTTTGCATCTGCATATCATGTAATCACTTTCAAAAATGTAATTCAGATAACATGTGTCCTGAATTCATATTATTCATTGGAAACCAGGACAGAATACAAATGTCCAATCCTGGCATAAGCTTCTAAAAACTTTATTGTTTAGAAGCCCATTCACTGTTTGGAGGGTTCCAAATGAAACAAATGACTTTCTGTTCCCTGGTTGAAATTTCTCAGTAGAAATTTATTTACATTCTTTGAATACTGTCCAAATTAAAATAATCATAATGGTATGTATATTCAGAGAAATTGTAGTGCCTGATTTTTTTTTTTAGGTTTTTGAAAGGCAAACAGGGTTAAGTGGTTTGCCCAAGGCCACACAGCTAGGTAATTATTAAGTGTCTGAGACCGGATTTGAACCCAGGTACTCCTGACTCCAGGGCCAGTGCTTTATCCGCTATACCACCTAGCCACCCCCCTGATTTTTTTAAAGTTAAATACTTATAACATTTCTCAGAAGACAGGTCAGATAAAGTTATTTATTAATCTTATTTTAGAGAAGAAAAATTAGAAGAGAGAAATTATGACTATGTTTGCATAATCAAATGAGTCATATATAATATTCATAGTTTAGAGCATATTTATAGCAATTTAAGGTTTGCAAACTGCTTTAATACATTATCTCATTTAATCCTCATGGCAACTATAGGAAGGAGATACTGTAGGCATTATTATCATCACTTGACAAATAAGGAAACTAAGGCATAGAGTGGTAAAGGCCTTGCCCAAGGTCATGTAGCTTCTAAATTTCAGAGGTCATATTTTAATCTAGATCTCTCTTGACTATAAATCTAGTACCCTCTTCACTCTAACTTTCTCTTATTAAAGTTTTCTGTTGTAATGTGATCCTTTTAAGGTTTCTAGCAATAATCCTTCTTGGAAAATGTCAAGATATAGCTATTTTATAATAAATTAATAAGGAGAATTTATTAAGCACTTACTAATGCACTAGGTATTATTTTAGTTATCAAGGCTACAAAGACAAAAATGAAATAGTCTTTCCCCTCAAGAAGATTACATTCAATCTGGTATTCTAGGATACAATGTATCACAGGAATACACTATAATTTACTAGTGGTGTGGTAGTGGTGGTGGTTGCAGCTACTACAGCAACTGTTTTAGTGACAATAAGGGTTATTTGAACTTTGAATTTACTTGTACAGGAATTCCTGGTGTGTAAACCTTCCACCAAAGTGGAGCAGCAACTATATAGGTCTTGGAGAGTTGACTATGGGCATTGATTGGTGAAATGATTTAGTCACAGTCATATACCAATAATAAGATTTAAATGTGTCTTACAGACTTCAAGTCTGGTCTTCTTTCTAAATATTCTGCCTATCTTGCTATATAATTCTAAAACTGAAAAGAGTCTCAGAAATCAATTAATCCAACATTTCATTTTTGTAATTAAGGAAAATGAATCATAGGAAATCAAGTGATTTGTTCAAGCTCACTCGGACAATAGACATCTGAGATAAGATTTGAATCCAAGTCCTCAGAATCTAGAGCCAGTATTTTTCCCCCATCATGTCATACTGCTTTTGTATTGGTATTATTGAATAACAAAAATCCTGTACCACTTATGGCAACTAGGTAGACCAGTGGATAGAGGCCTGCAATCAGGAAGACTCCTCTTCTTGAGTCCAAATATGGCCTCAATTACCAGCTAAGTGATCCTGAGCAAGTTAACCTCAGTTTCCTCATATAAAGTAAGTTGGAGAAGGAAAGGCAAATGACTCCATTATCTTTGCCTAGAAAACCCCAAATGGGGTCATGAAGAAATGAACAAGAAAGAAATGACCAAAAAATAACAATATACTACTTTTAAATTACATAAAAATAGGTGAAACACTTATGCCCATTTCAGGCCACAGTTCCCTCATGTGTAAAACTGAAGGAATTAGACTAGGAATTTACAGAATAGTAAAATTGAAATTTGTGGATCACATTAATAATCAATTTTCTAGTAAAACAGATTAATTTTTAAAAAATCAAAAAGTACTTAGCTGATCATGATCTGGTGCAAGTTCTTAGTCTGTCATTGTTGTTCAGTTGTTTCAATTATCTCTAACTCTGTTAGAGTTTTCTCTGGAATCTTACTGGAATGATTTGCCATTTCTTTCTCCAGTTCATTTTATAGATGAGGAAACTGAAGCAAGCAAGATTAAGTGACTTGCTCAGAATTACATAGTAAGTAAGTGTCTGAGGCCAGATTTTTAACTCAGAACTTCAGGTCAAATACTCTATCCACTGCACCAACTGGATAACTCTTGATTTGTCCCAGATATTTATTAAATTATTTTATTGTGATTGAAAAGGGAGAAATAAACCCAGAGATGAATCAAGATGAGAAGTCATGTATCCTGGCAAGTATCCATGCATTTCTATGGCCACAGCAGAGGAAGATGCATTTTCTCACATGTAACAAACTATCTGAGTTCATTAGTATGAAAACATTACATCTGTTTTTATTCTTAAATATAGCTTTACCCCAACTAGCCCAACGTTAATCAGATCTAAAGGAAGTTAGGCAATAACTAGATTCCAAAGCCTATAATCTGGAATTCAAAAAGTGCAGAGAGGCAACAGAGAGCTATTGCTAGCAATACTGATATCCAAACTAAGCACTAGAATATACAGCTTACAGCAATAGTGACCTCCATCAATTTTTATGATATTTAGTTGAGAGATAGAGAAACCTTGAAAAGAAAACACAGATCTTGAGACCCAGGGATTCTTTGCAGAAGAGATCATAGGCTATTGGCAGAACAGAAAGAGAGAAGATAGTAGATAGAGCTAGTGAACTGTTCACTTAAAGTGTGGAGGTACCCTCTGGTGGCTTCATATTTTAATTAATTACTCTTGTTTATTATTTGCACAGCTAAGTTGATGATGATGATAGTGTTTGTTCTTTAGTCTCAAAGATGACAAAGACATCAGGGAAATGATGCCTGGGCCAGCTACAAATCTACAAATCAGGATAACTAGAAATGGACCCTGAGTCGATAAGAGTTAAGTGATTTATTTAAAGTCACATAATCAGTAACTATTGAAGTCTGAGGTCAGGTTTTAACTCAGGTCTTTCTGACTCCAGGATTGGTATTGTACCCACTTTGCCATCTGGTTGCCCTATTAAAGGAATGTGAGGTAGCTAAATGGTTCAGTGGATAAGAACACTGGATCTAGAGTCAAGAAGACTTGAGCTCAAATATGACCTCAAGCACTTACTAGCTGTGTGAACCTGGTAATGGTAAACCACTATACTATCTTTTCCAAAAAAAAAAGCAAAAAGCAAAACCATGGACAGTATGGTCCATAAGATCACAAAGAGTCAGACACAACTGAACAGTAACTTTAAAGGAGAGTAAAGGCTTGGGAATCCACTTCCCAAGACAAACCCAGAAACTCTATGAACACAATTTTAAAGCACTTCTCTCCCAAATAAAGTCAGATCTAAGTAATTGAAAAAATGTTAATTGCTCATGGTTAGGTCAAAATAATATAATAAACATGACAATTCTACCAAAATTAAATTACTTATTCAGTGTCTATCAATCAAGATACCAAATAATTACTTTACTGAGTTAGAAAAATAATAACAAAATTCATCTGGAGCAACAAAAAAATCAAGAATAGCAAGGGAACTGATGAAAATTGTAATAAAGCAGCAGTCATCAAAACTGCCTGATACTGGGTAAGAAACAGAGTAATGGATCAGTGGATTAGGATAGGTTCAAAAGAAACTGCAATAAATGACTACTGTTATCTACTGTTTGACAAACCCAAAGACATCAGCTTCTTGGATAAGAACCCACTATTTGATAAAAATTGTTGGGAAAACTGAAAAATAGTATGGCAAAAATTAGGCATAGAACCACATCTCATACCCTATACCAAAATAAGGTCAAATGGGTATAGTATTTAGACATAAAGGGCAGCACTATAGATAAATTAATAGATCATCAGATCTATGGAAAGGGGATAAATATATGACAAACAAGAATTAGAGTACAATATATACTGCAAAATGAATGATTTTGACTATATTAAATTTAAAAAGTTTTGCACTAATAAAATCAATGCTGCCAAAATTAGAAGGAAAGCAGGAAAGTGGGAAACAATCTTTACAACTAGGAATTCTGATAAAGGTATCATTTTTAAAATATATAGAGAATTGCATCAAATTTATAAGATTACAAGTCATTCCCCAGTTGATAAATGATTAAAGGATATGAGTAAGAAAGTTTTCAAATGAAATTAAAGCTATATAAAATCATGTGAAAGAACACTCCAAATGATTATTGATTAGAAAAATGTAAATTAAACAACAATGAGGCATCACCTCACATTTATCAGATTAACCACAATAAGAAAAAGGGGAAATGCTCAATGGTAGAGAGGTTGTGGGAGGTTTGAGACATTGATGCATTGCTGGTGGAGTTGGGAAATAATCCAACCATTCTAGAGAGCAATATGGAACTATGCCCAAAGAGCAATAAAAACCTGCATTCCCTTTGACCCAGAAATTCCAAGTCAAGGCCTATATCCAGAAGAAATCATAAAAAAATAGGAAAAGTCCCACATGTTTCAAAATATTCATAGCAGCTCTTTTTGGAGTGGCAAAGAATTAGAAATTGAGAGGGTGCCCATCAATTGGGGAATGGCTAAACAAGTTATGGTATATGAGCACAATGGAATATTTTTGTTATACAGAGCAATGGTCTGACTCTAGAGATCATTGCAATGAGTTACAGGATCTGATGCTGAGTGAAGGGAACAGAACCAAAAGAACAATGCATACTTTAACAACAACATTATGAGATGATCAACCTTGATGGAAGCAGTTCCTCTCAGCAATTCAGAAAGCTAGGACAACCATTTTAGACTGACTATGGACAATGTTATCCGAATCCAGGGGAAGAAAAACAAAAAAGAAAAAAAATAAAAATGAACCTTTCATAATCTGATGAATACTTTATAAAAATTAACTCTTATGTATCTCTTTCCCTTACTCCTATACTCAGACAGAAAATGACTAATCTGTAAACATGTTAATCAAAAATATGTATGTGCAATGCTAACTTGATCATTCACTACTGAGGGGAGGGGGTGGGAAGGGAGGTTGAAGGAAGTTTTGTAGCTTAAAAATATACATGTGTATATGAATGAAAAAAATTAACAAATTAATTAATTTTTTAAAAAGGAGAATAAAAGCTAAGAGCAACTTCCAAATTTTGAAATTCTAGGTAAAAGTTCCAGTCATCTTTCATAGTTAGAACTCAGACCATAATCATACAGCAAAAAGAATCTTTACATAAAGAAATAACATAACTGTGACAGGAAAATCTTTGAAGAGGCAATAGAAAACTATGTTATATCTCTGCTAAGTATATATGTATATTATATACCATATTTTCCCATGTATAAGATGCACCTTATTTTGGAGGCCCAAAATTTGGAAAAACAATGTATTCCATAAAGTTATGGAACTCAAGTTTTATTCATCATAAAATTCATACAACTCCTCATTACTGTCAAAATTCCCATCCACTAGCTTGTCCTCACCTGGGTTGCATGAAGAATCACTGTCTCAGGAGAGGCTCTGAATGCTATCCTGCTCTGATCTGTGGTTGACCACAAGCACTCCCTAGGCAAGTCTGGTGCATGCACTTCATGCTTGGTCCAATTCATTTCATGAACCTGAAGCACCAATTGCATCCTCCTTTGAAATCAGTAACTCCTTTTTTATCATCAAATCTTCTTGCCTCCTGCTGAACCATCTTTGTGGACACAGGAATTCCCATGACTCTTTCTTTATTCTTCAATCCATAGCTTCAATTCCCTCTCTAAATCAGGCCATTTTGCTGACTTGCTTCTCATGGCTTATTGCCAGGGCATTTTCAGTAGGGTTTCTTCTTCCCCTGGCCAGTCTCAGATTGTTTTCTCAGTTGGAGGACGAAACTGACATTCAGCAGCATGACTTCCATTCACTTTTGCAAACTGGATCACTTTGAACTTGAATTCAGTATTGTACGAAAATCTTTTCTGAGCCATTTCTGGGCAGAACATGGCAAAACGTAACTTAATATACTGGTAACAAATGGGAAACAATGAGCTCAACAAACTCGAAAAAGCAGGAAATCAAGTAAAAAAATTTACAATGAGTGCAAAAACAAGCATGAAAAAGACCTAAAAAAGCAGGGTTGACACAATTTCTTTCACTCATTTTAGTTTTTTATTTTAAGAGCAACATTAAAAGTTGTAGTTTTTGTTTCATTTTATGTTGTTTTTTTTAGATTGATTTGCCCTAACTATGGAAGTTCACTCATAGACCTGAGACCATGACAAATCTGTATGGAATCTTTAATTTGCTCTGTTTCCAACTTGGGAAAGTTTATCCCTCCTTGAGTGGACCCTCTAGTTCCAGGAATTTTTATCATATTTTATCATATTTATCAGAGTTAATATGGACACCCAATAGTCTATAGTAGACTGTAGCTCAAATTTTCGAAGATCAAGCAATCCATCACTCAATTCCATAGAAAACTGGGGCTTTCTCACCATTTATCATGCTTCTTCTGAGTTTGGATTTGAGGGAAAAGGGAGCCACCAAATTCAGGAAGACAAGAAAAGTACTAGACAGAAGACACTTTGAATTCTTACAAAAGGGCACAATTCAATCATATTTCTCTCTTAGTGAAAGATTCTCACTCTTTTGGTATATTCAGAGTCTAAGAATTAACCCTGATTTTGCAATACAATCTATAGAAAATAGTGTACATAGGAATCCTAATTGCAGTGATACAGTTTAGTGGATTTCTAAATAGAATCATAAACTCTTATTACTTGAAGGTCCCAGGATTATAGACTTAGAACTGGAAGAGTCCCTAGAGAGAATCTAGTCCAAACTCCTGATTTTACAGATAATGAACTGAGTCCAAGAGAAATAAAGCAACTTGCTGGAAAACATCTTAGTCAAGTTTCGGGTTCTACCTACTTTAAGTTCAGCACACTGAAGTCAAGACCTTCCTCTCACATTTTATAGCTATATGATCCTGGCAAGCTATATAAACTCTGTCCACCTCATTTTCCTCATCTGATAAGTGATGGATGTAAAATGATAACACTTACTTAATAGGGTTGTTGTAAAGACCTAATGAGATAATATAGGTAATGTACTTTATAATCCTTAAAGCACCTTAAAAATTCTAACTAGTAACTTGCCCAGGGCCACACAGTAAGTGTCTCAGGCAAGAGTTAAACTCAGGTCTTCCTGATTCCATGACTAGTTCTCCATCTATTGCATCATCTGGTTACCTCATATACAAACTATGAACTTGGGGCTGATTGCAGATTGGTACCTTTTCAGCATCTGTTAATAATGAAGGATTGTTTATTACACTAAGAATGTCTTATTAGAGACAGAATTTGAACCCATGTCTCATGAGGTTAGCATTTTCTCCCATACATCATAGTGCATACGTATCTGCATATATGCAAATATGTAAGAATATATCCACAGAGATAATTATACATATCCCTGAATTCAAATACTACTCTGACAAATTTCCTTGTTGCATAATAATGGGAATTAACCTTTTAACCACTCCAAATCTCCAAAACAAAAAGTTACAGCAGGTAGTTTGTGATCTGGACAGGTAAAATGAGATTTCACATCAAAGTGAGTTCAGTTCCTTGACTAACTTGGCTGAAAGCTGATAACACCAACAGAAACAAACAAAAAATTTATAACAAGATAATGAATGGCATGGAAGGTCTTTAGTTCTCTTTTGAACTCATTAGTAAATATTTTTAACATTAAGAAAATCAAGCATTTTAAAATTTTTGAACTGAGTACTGAAAGAAGCAAAACTACAGATTCTTACTCATGTTCTCTGACTCCACATTCAATATTTAAGATTGTATAAGCAAGGACTAACTCAGGAGAGGACAGGTCCTTCTCGGTCCCTTTCCAAAATCATTAAGTCTGGAAATCCTTAAAGACCTCATCAAAATAAAAGATCTAATAGAACTTTACATAGACACTCAACAGTATATGACATTAATGGTCTCAATGGATTTAAGTGTGAAGTTTGAGTTATCCCTGGGGAAAAAGAAATTAAGTTTTTCTGTGAGATCCTTTTCCACTCCTACATTTCAGGGAGCCAAAACACAGTTTAAATAATAGATTCATGTGGACAAGAGGGCATTCAACTTTTACTTAGGGCTGGATTCAAATAGCTTGAAAAGAAAGTGTTTAGCACAGTAAACTTCAGGCCTCAACTAGTTAACCAGTTTTTAAACTGATTCTCTTAAAAGAACTCTTGTCAATGTCCTGTTCTCATTGTCTCTCAGATCTTCCTGTGGATCTATTAAAATGATGAACTTGTTCTTTTGCTGTACATCCCCCTGAAAACACATTCATATATATATATATATATATATATATATATATATATATATATGTATATATATATATATATGTATGTATGTATATATATATACATATATATGTATATATATATAGAAAGTGATGTATTCTCTCTCACATAAGTCATTCATTTCTGAGTTTTCATAATTTATTCATCCCGGGATGAACTTCTGCTTCTGCAGTTAGTCTTCTTTTGCACTTCACCAATAGATTTACAAGTCTTTAAGCCTATGTTTGGTAGGTTGGAAAATATAAATAACTGGAGTGGGAAGTACCACCACAAAGTCTGAAAATGGTTTTTAAAATAGGGTATTATGGTACTGAACATGGGTAAATCAGATAAAAAGTTAGAAACTCTATTAAAACTTTGAGTCTTTTTTGTTAAGTAGCAGGGAAAGGTGCAGTTTTCCTTGTTTACAGTATTCTGTATTTTCTAACTCTATTACACTTATACAATCTTGAATGTTGAATCTGGAGTCAGAGGACATGAAAAAGACTCTCTAGCTTTCTTCTTTAAGTACTCAGGTTTGGAAGTCTTTAAATGCTTTAATGTTAAAAATATTTACTAATGAGTTCAAAAGAGAACTAAAAGACTTATCCATGCTGTTCATTACCTTATTATAAAATTCCCATTTACGTCTATTGGTGTCACCAGTTTCCAGGCTTAAAAGCTAAAAACATTGAATTTTTGACTCTTCTGTCTTTGACTATCTAATCAATTGCCAAATATTGCTGCTTCTATTTCTATGACATCTCTGACATCCAGCCCTTTCTCTCCACTCATATGGTTATCATGTGATTCCATCTTGGACTCTCTTCTCCTCTCTTCACCCTTGCTTTTGATGATTTATTTGTCTTCAATGAATTCACTTGTTATCTACATACTAATGATCCAGAGTATGTATATACTCAGTACTAGTCTCTCTCCTGAGCTTCAGTCCCATAACACCAATTGCCTATTTAGATATTTCAAGCTGGATGTCAACATGTTCAAAACAGAGTTCATTTTTACCTCCCAAATCTTGCCCTCTTTAAAATTTTCCTATTCCTTTAAAGGACATCATCATTTTTCAAGTTACTCAGGTGGGCTCATCATCTTGAAATTATTCATCTCTGATTCATTACCCACCATATCCAATCATTTTATAAATCTTGAAGTTTCTATCTTGGCACCTCTTATATAAATCTTCTCTTTCTACTATTCATTCAGCTACTACCCTGGTTTAGATACACATTTCCTGGACAGCTGCAATGGCCTAAAGTCCAAATTTAATTATTATCCTCCCTCCTAATCTCTCTCTCTCTCTCTCTCTCTCTCTCTGTCTCCTCTGTCTTTCTGTCTCTCTTCCTCTTTCTCCCTCTGTCTCTGTCTCTGTCTCTGTCTCTATCTCTCTCTAAACAAATTTCATTGCCTCCCTATTAGCTCAAGGATTAAATATAAATGCTGCTCAAAATTCCAAGCTCCTCATAAACTGACCTTCTTCCTTCCTTTCTAGCCTTCTTATACTGCTGGCCCTGTGGATTGTATACACATACATTTACTTGACATTCTCTACTCATCAATATTCATCTCCCATCCTTGTACTTGTTTCTCCCTATGCCTGAAATCATCCTTTCTCCAGCTCTACCCTTTTGAATTCCTGATTTCCTTCAGAATTCAGTTCAAGCACCACCTTCTTCATAAAACCTTTGTTGCCTCTAACCCCATCTTCTAGGTCCCTCAAAATTACTTTTGTATATTATGAATATGCACATATGCATACATCTTGTCTTATCCATTAGAATGTAATGATGGCATGGGTTATTTTATTTTATTTTTGCATTCTCAGGACTTAACACATAGTAAGGTCTTAAATATTTCTTATTGATTGAGTGATGAATATCAAATATATTAGTGAGATTAATATCAACATTGATACTATTTCTAATAAGATCACTATTCCATTTCCAAAAGGTAGAAATTGTCTTAAATATTTATCCATACATATTATTGCTTGGATGTTATTTAAAATACCATAGAATAAATGCTGGTTAAGACTTGTAAAATATTCATCAAATAATTCACATACTTAGAAAACAAGGAAAGCAGATTGAAGGAAAGCTTAGTTATAGAATATTTGTGATGGAGCTAAAAGTTCCTTTCAACTTTGCTCTAAGTATTTTGAGATATGTTTTTACTTTCTAGCTAAGAATTACCCAATATATCTCAGTGTTCCCCAACAATGACACAACATTACTTGAAAATTCAAGTGACAACAAAATGAAATGTTTAGAATAATAAAATTAGAAATGATTTCACTCCACAATAATGTTTTAATAAAGGGTACATTTTCCATTGCATGCATTGAATTTCATTGGGTTACTGGTTCCATAATCTGGACAAAATGCTCTAGAAAAATATTATCAGAAATTCAATTCAATTCCATCAGTAATTCTGGCACTTTGATATTTTTTTTTTACTTCAACAAACTAGCCACTATCATCTTCTGAGGCATGCTTCTACATGATCATATTTGAATCCTAGACAGAGAGTAGTAGGTCTTGAGTCAGGAGTCTGTGAGTTCAAATCTAGCCTCATACATATAATAGTTGCTCAAGCCTAGGTGAGTCACTTTAAAAATTTTATCTGCCTCAGTTTCCCTATTTGTAAAACAGAGAAAATAATAACACCTATCTCCACAGGAATGTTTTGAAGATCAAATGAAATAATATTTAAAATGCAGAGCACCTGTCACATAATATTAGTACTTAATAAACACTTGTTCCCCCCCTTCCTTAATCCAACTAAAATTAAAAAAAAATTAAGCAATGCAGCTTGTTAGTGCTGGAGTTCAGACTAAAAGCTAAATCTTTCTTCTCACAAACTAAAATTTTATTACATTCCTTCTGACTTTGATATGCTAAGTTCAGTTTCTCAAATTCCTCAAGTCCATTGACTTTATTTTTTCTTTTTCTTTTAAATACTAAGCCTCCCTATCCTTTTCGCACCTAGAATTGCAGTTTAGAGGCTACTTACAGACTGATCATATTCAGATTAGCACAGACACTTGACCTATTCTATTGCTAATATGGACTGGTTAAACTCTCCTTAGGCAAACCGGTGCTACCACCCCATCCCCCATTCCTAGAAGCTCACCATTATCATGTCAAACAGTACATATTTTCAATCAGTTTTATGCATAGCAGCTCAAAACTACTGAGTTCAAACTTAAAAACTATGCTGAGTGAGATGAGCAAAACCAGAAGAACATTGTACACCCGAACAGCAGAACAGCAACATGGGAGTGATGATCAACCTTAATGGAATTGCTCATACCAACAGGGCAACAATAAGGCACAATTTGGGGATATCTGCAATGGAGAATGCCATCTGTATCCTGAGAAAGAATTGTGGAGTTTGAACAAAGACCAAAGATTATTACCTTAAATTTTTTTAATGTTGTCTTATGTAATTCTGCTATATCTCATACTATATGTTTCTTCCTTAAGGATATGATTTCTCTCTCATCACATTCAGCTTAGATCAATGCATACTATGGGAATGATGTAAAGACTAACAAACTGCCTTCTCTGGGGGGGTGGGGGAAGCAAGATTGGGGGAAAATGTAAAGCTCAAAATAAATAAGACCTTTCTAAATTTAAAAACATTTTAAAACTATGCCCCAACTATTTTGTTAAAAAGAAACCAACAGTCAAAAAAAAGCAAATACCCAAGCAATACTACTACTAAGTTTGCTTAAGGAGATTTTTAAAAAAGGAAAAGGACTTATATTTATAAAATGTTTCCAGCAGTTCTTTCAGTGGTGACAAGTATTAGAAGTTGAAGGGATGTCAAACAATTTGGCCATGGCTAAACAAATGCAATACTCTTGCGCCATATGAAATGATAAACAGGATGCTCTTGGAAAAAACCATGAACTGAAGCAAAGTGAAAGAGCAGAACATGGTACACAGTAACAGGAATATTATATGATGATAGACTATGAATGATTTAGTTATTCTCAGCAATACAATGATCAAAGATTAATCTGAAGGGCTTATAATGAAAGGTGATATCTATCTATCACCAGAGAAAGAACAAGTGAAGCCTAGAAGCAAAGATATTTTTCTTTACTTTCTTATTTTTTCTTATTTAATTGATATTTTATTTTTCTAAAAGCATGCTATGAAAAGTTTTTTCAACATTCATCCATATTCCTATGTATATTTTAAGTTAACAAAATTATCTTCCACCCTCCCTTCCAATCCCCTCCCCTCAGAGGTGAACAATCAGGTTAACAATATACATACATATTTTTAGTAAACATGTTTATAGATTAGACATTATCAGTATGAAGAATTAGGATTAAGGGAAAGGGATACATAAGAGAAAATTTTTATAAAGTGTTCATCAGATTCTGAAGGGGTTTTTGTTTTGTTTTCTTTTGATTTTCTTCCGCTAGGTGGGGATAACATTGTCCATAGCTGGTCTAATATGGTTATCCTAGCTCTCTGAACTGCTGAAAGGAGCTGCTTCCAACAAAGCTGATCATCTCACAATGTGGTTAAGGTGTGCATTGTTCTTTTGGTTCTGCTCCCTTCACTCAGCATCAAATCCTGAAATTCATTCCATGCATCTCTAGAGTCCAACCATTGTTCTATATAACAATAATATTCCATAGTATTCATATCCCAGGACTTATTTAGCCATTTCTCAGTTGATGGGCATCCCCTCAATTTCCAATTCTCTGCCACTACAAAAAGAGCTGCTAGGAATATTTTGGAATGTGTGGGACTTTTCCCATTTTTTTATAATTTCTTCTGGATATAGGTCTAGAATTGGAATTGCTGGGTCAAAGGGAATGAAGGTTTTTATTGCTCTTTGGGCATAGTACCATATTGCTCTCCAAAATGGTTGGATCATTTCACAACTCCACCAGTAATGCATCAATGTCACAAGCCTCCCACAATCTCTTCACCATTGTTCATCTTCCCTTTTTGTCATCTTAGCCAATCTGATAGATGTGAGGTGATACCTCATATTTGTTTTAATTTGCTTTTCTTTAATCAATAATGATTTGAAGCATTTTTCATATGTAATATGAAATATATATTATTATGTATATGTAAATATATATCAAATCATATAACTTTAATTTCTTCATTTGAAAAGTGTTTATTCGTATCCTTTGACCATTTATCAATTGGGGAATGACTTGTTACATTACAAATTTGATGCAATTCTCTATATATTTTAGAAATGAGACCTTTGGGGCGGCTAGGTGGCATAGTGGATAAAGCACCGGCCCTGGAGTCAGGAGTACCTGGGTTCAAATCTGGTCTCAGACACTTAATAATTACCTAGCTGTGTGGCCTTGGGCAAGCCACTTAACCCCATTTGCCTTGCAAAAACCTAAAAAAAAAGGAAATGAGACCTTTATCAGAACTCCTGGTTATGAAGATTGTTTCCCACTGCTTTCCTTCTAATTTTGGTAACTTTGATTTTATTATTGCAAAATTTTTTTAATTTAATATAGTCAAAAATCATTCATTTTTCAGGTTATAGTGTATTCTATTTCTTGCTTAATCATAAATTTGTCCCCTTTCCATAAATAGATAGAGTATTTCTCAGTCTATTAATTTATCCATGGTGTCGCCCTTTATGTTTAAATCTTGTACCCATTTTGGCCCTATTTTGATATAGGGTAAGAGATGTGGGTCTATGATTAGTTTTTGCCATACTTATTTTCCAGTTTTCCCAACAATTTTTGTCAAATAGTGAGTTCTTATCCCAGAAGCTGATGTCTTTCGGTTTGTCAAACAGTAGATTGCTATAGTCATTTACTACAGATTCCTTTGGACCTATCCTAATCCACTGATGCATTACTTTATTTCATAACCTGTACCAGGCAGTTTTGATGACTGCTGCTTTATAGTATAGTTTTAAATCTGGTAGAGCTCGGCCACCTTCCTTTACATTTCTTTTCAACAATTCCATTGTTATTCTTGACCTTTTGTTACTCCAGATGAATTATGTTACTATTTTTTTCTAGCTCAGTAAAATAGTTATTTTGTATTTTTATTAGTATGGCACTGAATGAGCAATTTATTTTGGGTAGAATTGTCATTTTTATTGCATTAACTCAACCTAATCATGAGCTATTGGCATTTTTCCCATTATTTAGATCTGACTTTATTTGGATGGAAAATGCTTTATAATTATGTTAATACAGTTTCTGGGTTTGTCTTGGGAGGTAGATTCTCAAGTGTTTAATATTGTCTATAGTTACTTTAAATGAAATTTCTCTTTCTATCTCTAGTTCTCGGGCTTTGTTGTTCATATATAGAAATACTGATGATTTATGTGGATTTATTTTATATCCTGATACTTTGCTAAATTTGTCAATTGTTTCAAGGAGATTTTCAGATGATTTTCTTAGGTTCTCTAAATATAATATCATATCATCTGCAAAGAGTGAAAGTTTTGGGTCCTCATTGCCAATTCTGATTCATTCAAATTCTTTTATTCTCTTATTGCTACAGCTATCATTTCTAATACTATATTCAATAGTAATGGTGATAATAGACATTCTTGTTTCCACCCCTGATTTTGTTGGAAATGCTCCAAGTTTATTCCAATTACATATAATATTTGCTGATGGTTTCAGATAGATATTATTTATTATTTTAAGGAAAATTCAATTCATTCCTAAAGCTTTTAGTATTTTAAATAGGAATGGATATTGTATTTTATCAAAGTCTTTTTCATTATCTATCAAGATAATCATATAATTTCTGTTGTTTTTTTTCTTTTTTTTGAACAGCAGGATTATGTGTTTATGTGTTTTGAATAACTATGTCTCAGTGACTCAAAGACAAACCTAAATCTAAAGTAGCTCATCACATAAAAATGATGAATAACTTTATTCACAATAATTCATAAGTATTATTGGCTCAGGTATAGAGTGACTTTGATCTTTTTTAGGTCAGACTTACCCATATCCAATGAAGTCATAAAACCTTTCATAAATAAATATAGCCTATATCAATTTTTTTTTGCTTTCTCAATGAGTAGGGAACTGGGGGCAGGGAAAAAAAGAATTTGGAGCTCAAACTTTGAAAAGAAAGAATGTTGAAATTGTAATGTAATTGTAATTGGAAAAAATAAAATATTAAATTAAAAAAAAACTCCTGACCTTTAGAACTCCAACATCCTCAGCCTCTCTGGCAGTAGGGACTATAAACATAAGTCATCATACACAGTACTGATCTCCTTTTCAATCCAACTTTAGTCACATACTTATAGAGTAATATCTTATACCTAAACATCTCACAGAACTGAACTAGTGAAACATCTCACTAGATCCTGAATTTCAAAATTCTTTTCTCTATTAAAAGAAAGTGAGTTCATTGAGGGAAATACTTTTATTTATCTATTTGTTTTGGGGAGTTTGGGTTTTTTGGCAATAAGGTTGACAATATCCAAGGGAAGCTACCTCAGTTTCCCTTTTTATGTTTTAAAATTTTTTTTAGGACTTAGCTCTTACAAAAATTCTGTCTCAATTGTATTCAGTTCTTCCTTCTCCACTGTCTCATCTCATCTCTTCATCTCTACTAGCTTACTAAATTCTCCCTAAACCTTAAAAAAAGCAATTCTTGATCCTTCTATCATGTATTTCTGTCACAACTCTGTTCTTTCCTTCATCTTTGCCACCCAACTTCATAAAATAAAACATCTATACCCAAAGCTTCTATTTTTCTTACCACGCATTCTGTTCTCAACTCCATGAAATCTGCCTTCTCTCTCTATTACCCCTGGAATAAGACTATTCTTTTAAACATCACCAACAAACTCATTTTCAAAATCTTTAACACCTTCATGGCTGACATTTACATAGACCTCAGATAGTTTCCTACCACACCGAGGGTTTGATTTTGCAATGTTTTCTTCCTCCACAGAATGCAACAAAGCAAAGGATGATTTCAATTGAAAGAAAACTCTTCCATGAAAAGTTGTAATTTGGAACTTCATCTTGATGTAAAGGAGTACCTGTATTCTTGAAGGCTAAGCCAAAAGAGCAGTAATCCAAATAGTTTATACTGAGGTAAGAAGTCTTTGGGTACAAAACCACATACCAGTTGACTATTTCTCAGTGACTTAAAGACAAACCTAATTCTAAAATATCTCATCACATGAAGGTGATAAATAATTTTAACCACATTAATTCATGAAGATTATCCACTCAAGACTTTGATCTTTTTTGGCCAAGGACTAACCCATATACAATGAAGTCAGAAAACTTTGAAGTATTGAAACAATTTGAGAAATTAATAATGTTTTTCTAGGATGTCCTTTTTCTCCTTTTGTCTTGGTATTATTAGAGACAGTATTACAGCTTTGGAGTTGGGTTTCACTAGATCAGAGAACTGGTTTCAGAGTAGGTCAGGTCCATAGAACAGACAAAAAATATTCCAACAATGCCAGACCACTGGACAAAGTTCCTGAGACCTCAATTACTCCTTCTAAACATTCAAAGATTAAATTTTTTTACTTTATTCTGCAAGTCATTAGAAAATGTTCATTGATATTTGGATAGCAGGACCCTAACCAGAGTTTTTATACCATAAGAACCACTTTTTTAAAATTGCATCCAAGAGTCCCAATAGTCAAGAAAATGGGAAGAAGGTTAGTTTCACTGATCTCTCAGGTCTCCTGACTTGAATAAAAAATAATGAAGAGAGTTTTATGAACCAATGTAGAGTAAATTAAGTAGAAAAGAATAACTACAATCAAATAAAGGGATAAAAATCCAAAAATGATAATTATAATTAATTGTAATGGGTTTCATTTTATTTTGTTCACTTCTTCAATGGAGGGTCAATGGAGATAATGTAGAAGTGAAGGTAAAATTGAATTTAAAAGATTAGGATAAAATGAGTTGGTTATATGGCAAGGATAAAGTATAATAGGCAGATCAGAGATATCAATTATTACTCTTGTAATTTAAGGAGAGAGTAAGTTCTCTAGCATGTTACTGGATTAAGAGCTTTACAGATTTTAACTCATTCAATATTGTTTCTTCATATTTAAAATGAAAGAACTAAATTAGTCAACAGGTTATCTTTGCCCAAATTCCCTCATCTCCACCTTAGCATTCCACCTTCTACTTTGGAGCTGCATGCTCCTGAAAGATAATTCTCCATAACTGTCCTGATTCATATCATACAGACTGGTACTTTCTATTCATCTTCATATGTTATGCTTCCCACTTCTAACCCTGGGAACAATAACTGAATCTTTGCTTCTTAAAAGATTGTGTCGATCAAACTCTCTGTGACTCCATATACTATTCCTGTGAACTTCCAGTCCAAAATATTTCTATCTGGTCATTATTCCCCAATATATGCTGCCTTTCCTCATTAGATTATAAAAATGCTTTTTAAAATTAATTTCTTTCATTTATGATTCCTTCTGGCTCTAAGATTCTATCTTCTTATAAAATCTGTGAGAATCCATAGCCAAGGTCACTGGCTATATCATCTGTCATATCCTATGAGATACTATTTTGTTCCTTTTTCCTTTCTCTTCAAATTGATTAATCAATCATAAATAAGCATTTATTCAGTGCCAAGTCATGCCCCAAGCTCTGGATAAAAATACACACACACACACACAAAGACAACTACTAGACATTAAAGGCTAGACTATATTATGTGCTAGGGTTACAAATACAAAGAATAAGACAACACAAGACAACCTCTACTCCTTTCACAGTCCAGATTTCCAATTTGTCTCCCATTGGACCTCCTTAGGTGGAATCAAATCCTCTTTCTTGAATTAAGATTGCCTCTTCTGCAGCTAAAGAGTTCAGTCACAATGTTCTTCTGGTTTTGGTCACTTCACAATCAGCATCATTTCATGCAAGTCTTTCCAAGCTTTTCTATAAGTCCCATCCTCATTATTGCTTATAGAACAAAATTGTTCCTTAACATTAGTATACCACAACTTGTTCACCCATTCCCCAATTGATAGGTATCCCCTCAATTTCCAATTCTTTTCCACTACAAAAAAAGTCACTCATGATTTCTTATAGAATAATGGTACTCCATTACATTCATATATAACTTTTTGGGGGGTAGATTAAATACAAGAAAGTTGTTGTGGGAGGGAATTCAAATTTAAGAAGGGGAATCAAAAAAAAAAAAAAGATTTTTTGGTAGGAAGTGGAGCCTTGAAATACTTTTTGAAGGAAAAGAAAATCTCTTCGAGAAAGAACTGAGTAATGAGAACTATCCAGGAAGGGAAAGATGTAAGTAACAAAGATGAAGCATCACATACAAGGAGCAGAGAGAAAGCCAAAATATGTAAATCACATTTATTACAAATATTATGATATACTATAAATTATCATTATAAACACCTCTGTTTACAAACTATATCCTTCTTCCCCAGTAGCATGTCAGTCCCTTGAGAACTGGATCTGTTTATCCTCTTGTGTTATCACCTAACAAGGTGTCTTGCTCAGAGCAGGTTCTTAGAAAATTCCCAAGGGATGAGTTCAGTTTGGATCCTGTATTGAAAAACTGCTCCTGTGAGCTCCACATCACTCACTCCTCTCTCCCAAGAAGGTGTGGGAACAGTAGCACTTCTGACTGACTTTCAAACATTTTGGAAAAGTTGTGGGTTTTCAGGTAATCCAACTTTTCTTTTCACTCAGGAAGGTTTGATTTGCATAGCGCCCCTCACCCCCACCTTACCTGTGACAGTGGGATTCTAAACAAAGCAATCATCCTGGCAGATGACTCAGATTTGCTTATTGTATTGTGCTCACACGTGTGAAAGGAGAGGCATTGCTTCTGCTCTCGGTATTTATTGATGTCAGAAGGTGCAATTTAAAATCCTGCTCTTTAATTTCTTTTCCTTTATGACAGGCAGATTTCTTCCCCCGCCCCACCCTCCACCCAGTTGATAGATTACTAAACATTCAAAAGCATTAAGGAACCCTCATTTCTCCTCTCCTAACTAGCTAGCAACATTGTTTTGATTGAACCTTTTAAAGAAAAAGAGCACTTTTTACCTCTGTTTTTGTGCGGTTAGAGGGGGTAGTTTTAAGATCTTTGGGAATAAAAGGGGTTTTAGATAAATTAGTTGCTATAATTACTGTTATTATTCTTATAAAAGCTGCTAAAAATATTCAGTTCATGGGGTGAATAATCTATATAGTATAGCATGTTTTTTTCTATCAGAAAGATATACTTGAAATCTGGCCTGGAATAATGGATGTGTTGGTATTTTGTAGAGAGAAGTAATCAGCCCAAATCTTAAGATATCAAGAGAGCTAGCAGTTGTCCCTTCATATAGTGGCCAATATGAAGGGGAACATGAAGAATATTCACAAGAGATAGAAAGACATGAATGGATTGCAATCGGCAAAAGATTCACTAAAAGCACATAGATCTACTGGAATATCAAAGTATCAGCAGTAATTATAAAAATTGGGATTTCTCATCACTGAAAATGATATATTTGAGACAAGCCCATTCATCCTAAGTTCCAAGATTGTGGGTTGTTATTTATGGTCTAAGGGCTGTTATCAGGAAATAAATGCTCAAAAGCTATTATAGCACTGTGGGTCTTTGACCACTTAGTGGCTTTCTTCCATCTTTTCTCAGGCCCCACTCAAACAACATCTATTTAAACATATGAAATGGAGTCTCTTCCAAAAAGACAAATCTTTGCTCATGTTTTCAAGCCCAGAAGCAAACATTGGCAGCAAACATTAGCAGCAGGGGGAAAAAAATCATTTGAAATTTACTTTATTTTTTCTCCTACTTAGAATCAGCAAGAAGTCAATTGGTGCAAAGCCACTACATAGGGACTCACAAGCATTAGAAGCAAGAGAAATGTCTAGTAGTGGAATGTTTCATAAAATCATAAGGACATGGAAGGCACCCCATGAGGTGATTCTGGTAACAACAAAAATAATGTCAACAATTAGCCTGATGATATTGATGGTGATCATTCTTATAGAATGTTTTCATGTTTGCAAAGTACTTTACAAATATCTCATTGACTTCTCATAACAAGGGAACTGAGAAAGACAAAGCTTAAGTGACCTATCTGGGGCTGCTCATCTAGGAAGTATCTAAGGTCAGACTTGAAATCAAGATTTCTTGACTCCAAGATTAGCTCCCTATCCTAAGTGCTACCATATCTTTTGCCATTGTGTAGGCAACTATTCAGTCCCAGGAAAAAAGGATTGTCTCACTTCTTTAAAATTGATAGATTTATGATACAACATGTCTTAAAATTAGGAAGTTCTTAAGATACAGCATAAGTCTTTCTTGCTGAATTTCAACCAAATCTTTCTTGTCCCCTGCCAGGAGAGTATATAGGGTGGTTGATAAATCTCACTTATACAATCTATTCAAAAATTGTTAAGCATATGTAATATCTCAAACAGGGCAATTCACATTCTTGGTGTTCTGTCGTTTAATACCTTTAGTCTTCTTTCACAAGGCCTGTTTCTCTGACCTTTGCTTAATCACATTTCTTTTTATCTTTCTTTAGATACAAGATCTAAAATGCACAGTAATAGTGAAATTATTTGTATGGAAGAATTATCCTATATAAAATCAAACTGTGAACCTTTGTTCCTTTAAACCAGGGGAGAGGAACCTCCAATCTGGACTCTACTGGTCTGGCAATACCAAGGCAACTATAAGTGAGACTCAAAATTCAATAAATGTAATAGCTTCTTTAGGGGTGAATTAATTAAATGTTTTACCAAATATACCCCATGAATGATATTATAAATATCCAAATGGTAGAAAAAAAGGTTCCCTACTCCTACTTTTAACCATATTATTACATGAGCTGACTCAAATTTTGCTGACACCAGATCAGGTCTTACTGATTCTAGGACTACCTCTCTATCCTATGTGCCATCATATATTTTTTGCTTTTGGACAAGATTTTCCTTAAATTCTCCTTTCCCAGATTTATAGGAATTCATTTACAGGAAGAGCTACTGATATCAGGTCTATTTCCCCTTAAAAGGGAATGGACACTACACTATGTCTTTATGAAATATTCCATTTATCACCTCTGGGATTTTGACTTCCATGTCTAGGATGCTCTTCCCCCTTGAACTTCATCATTTAAAAGCTCTAGCTTCCCTTAGAGCTTAGATCAAAAAATACCTCCTACATGAGGCCTATTATGTTTCTCTCAGTTGCTAGTAGTTTCTGTATTATCACCAAATTACCTTGAATAGTTCTATTTGTATTTCGAACTTACTTATATCATTAGGCTTCCAATCAAGCACATATATAGAAGGCTCCCAATTGGCAGAGAAACATTAAGCATGATCAACATCTGAGTAGCTACACGTGGGGTGGTGTTGGGATCTGAACTTTTTTGGCAGACATTTGTCTGTACAGAGATTTGTTGGGGAAATTGATTCCTCAATATGTCCCAGATTTCCAATTTGTCTCCCATTGGACCTCCTTAGGTGGAATCAAATCCTCTTTCTTGAATTAAGATTGCCTCTTCTGCAGCTAAAGAGTTCAGTCACTCCTGTATTTTCTTTTGTATTCTAATCTTTAGAAAGTCAATTTCTTTGCTTGGGATAAATGGAGTTATTCACTATTTATCAATTGTGATGGTCTTTTCTGTAACCAACATTTGAGGGGAAGATGTCAAACTGATAAGCATAAGCTAAAAGTTACCCCCCCCCCCAATAAAAGTGACTGAGGAAGAAACTTTTCTTCATAATTCCCAAAACTTGTGCTCCTATATCAGAGATATTGGAAGGAGGGCAAATAAATTATAGTCTAATACCTCTCTTGGAGAAAACTGAAAAAATGAGCAAACTCCCAGTCAAGTGTAGCCTTTTTTTTTTTTGACCCTTTCAAGGTAGAAATCATAGACTTTCTTAAAGTGGGGTGAAACAGGTCCTAGGGATATCTATTCATGCCACTCTAGAACTGTGTCAATACATTTAGATAATTTTCTTTTATGGGAACACACACACACACACAAAAACACTTTAGGTGTATTGTTATTTCTTTGATAGAATGTAAATTTCTTAGGAGTAGCTTGTATTTTTTTCTTTATATTCTAATATTTAGATCAATACCACTCACTAAGGGGCAGTTAGGTGGCACAGTGGATAGAGAATCAGGCCTGGAGCCAGGAGTTCAAATCTGACCTCAGACTGTTACTACATGTGTGACTCTGTGAATTCAGTTAATTTTGTTTGCCTCAACTTCCTCATCTGTAAAATGAACTAGAGAAGGAAATGGCAAACCACTTCCAGTATTTCTCCCAAGAAAAATCCAAAATGGGGTCACAAAGATTCAAACATGAATGAAATAGCTGAACAATAGCAATAAGTCATTCAATAAATAATGAAATGGAGAATGAGTAAAAATCTCATGAACCAATATAGTCCCCTAGATCTTTTTTGGTTCCCCACTTCCTTGGAGACACATAAAATCAGTTCTTTTTAATTTTCTAGCTCTCTCCTATACATATTTTTAATTTGTACACAGCAACTGATGATTAATCTTTTTTCAGTGTAATAATATGAATCTAAATGGGGATTAAATACCAAAAAAAATGAAATTCCCTGAGCTTTGGTCCAACTCTATCATGGTTAAAGAGAAAACATCTATGTCAATGGCAGCATCTTTCTCAAGGTATATACTTTTTTAATATTATCCTATAAAGAGAATGCCCTAGCTATGCCCTTTAACAAAATGGAGATCCTTTCTATTCCTTAATAGTAGCATTCTCATTTGGTAGCCAGTTGATTGTGTCTTTAATGCAAATATTGCTTCAAGATTTCAGAGGAGCTAAGACTGCAGCTGATATTGGGAAGCAGAGCAGGAAGAAGCAGCACCCAGGTAGCCCAGTGAAATTTAGCTTACTGAATAATTACCATGATGATAATAATTAATAATTATCCTGTGCCAATGGAGAATTGTACTAATTGGTAATCTCTTCTTTTAAAAGTCCTAATATTTTATTTCTGCTTATTGCTAACTATCAAGTGAGATGCTAATGGAAATGAGGGTGACTGGTATTGTAATAATTATAACTGTAATCACATGAACTGTTCAGCAGCTAACCTCTAATTAAAATAAATCAGATGATGTAGAAAATTGGCTATATACAGTTGTGTTTCCAATATTATATCTCTTACTAGAAGAAACTATTTTTCCTCCACTATGTGCCTATACGGATTGGATTTTAAATTTTATGGATGTAGCATATTTCTAAGGAGATGTGTTCCATGGTTATAAATAGGTTAATTGCATATTCATCAGGTGATGAAGTTTCAGGATAAACACAAGTTAGCATGTAATAAAGACTATTGTTTCTGATGGAATTCTGACACTGTTGCCATGCAATTATATGTAGGTCATTTGTGGATGTGGATGTAGCCAATAACACTTGTTAAGTACACTGACCAGAAATTTCTTCTTGGAACTTTGGAAAACAACTGATCAAAAGTAGGTTTTATAATAATCACATAAACGCTTTGAACTCTCCAATCAGCCACCAGGGACCAAGAGAAAAAAGAAGTGCATTTTCTCCCAGAGATAAATATAGATAGCAACTCATGTAATTCCTAGATAAGAACTTATTTAATTTCAGAAACCCCTCTGCACTATTCTATCTTTCTCTGCATCTGGTACAAAAAGAGCACAGGATTTTGATTCCAAGAAAGTGTGTTCAAATCCCTGTTTATCTGCTACCTATGATCTTGAAAACATCACACGTTATCGGCCTCAGCTTCCTCATTTTTTGCAAAGAGAAACTTGTGCTTAGTGCCTAAAAACTTTCCTGGAACTCATATTAGTAGCTAGTTCTGTGACCATGGGTAAAATACTTTAACTTCAGTTGCTTCTCTAAGAATACAAAATGTTTTCCACACAGGGAGTTCCCCATGCTGATGAAATCATAGATCTGGAAATTAGGTAGATAAATCAATGGTTCCCAAAATGTGGTTGAGGTACTTCTGGTAGTTCCCAAGACCCTTTCAGGGAGTCTACAATGTCAAAAACAGTTTCACAAAAATGCTGAAATAGTTTAATTTGTATTATACTGTGTCAGTGTAGGTGTTGTTAAGATATTTCAGTCATGTCCAATTCTTCATGACCCCATTTGGAGTTTTCTTGGCAGACATAATAGAGTGGCTTGCCATTTCCTCTCCAGTTCATTTTACTAATGAGGAAACTGAGGCAAACAAAATTAAATAATTTGTCCAGGGTCACACAGTTTATAAGAATGTGAAGGCAGATTTGAACTTAGGAACATGAATTTTTCTGACTTCAGGTCCAGTACTCTATCATCTGTGCCACCTAACTACCCTATTAATATAGTATTTTAATATATTAAAAATAGTTTATTATATGAAGTATATTATATTAAACATATATGTTATATTATGATGTTATATCATACTAAATTGCATTATATTATATTAAATATAATTTGTTCTAGTAATATAGTATTATACTATAATCTGTTAATGTACACTAGATATATGTAAGATACTTAATATAATATAATAAATAGATCATTTAACTACTACATTAGGTATATTATATATCATGTTTAATATATGATACAATCTATAATATGCTATATTATACCATATTATACTATTTATTTTTTGCAATATCTGTGGCTAACTTAAAAGAACTAAGTTGATCATACTCAAAATTACCATTATCCAGGTCCCTTCCAAATTATCTGAACTATCCAAATTCAAAAGATCATTTCAACAAATGGGAGTTCGTTTATCAGTGAAATGGATATTATGACAATACTCCAAGATAAACACACATACATGCACACTCAAGAACTTGGACTAGAGCAGAGGTTCTAAAGCTTTCTTGTGACTTCAACCCCTTTGACAGTCTGGAGAAATCTCAGAATAATTTTTAATGCATAAAACAAAGTACATAGATTTACCTAGGAAACCAATTAATTGAAATCCAGTTATCAATTTTTACAAAATTTAACAAATTCACAGACTCTAGGTAAAGCTCCCCTGGATAAATATTTGATATTTTTAAAAGGTTAAAATGTTATGATCCTATAATCTTTTCTCCTAATTCCTTCAATCTCAATTTTATACTCAGTTATATAGAATCCAAGCAGGTTTTATCACCATAAAAGGGAAAAGGAAGGTCAAGGATACCTAATCACAAGACCTTAGAAGCTAGTAAAGCAAATAATATACTTATTAGTATCCCTATGTACGTGTGTGTATGTGAAGCTGGAGGTCTACATCTACATTTCATCTGAAGGGTAATTTTTAGTGTGGAAAAACCTTCCATATATTAAATTCCTTCCTTTCCAATCTTCTTGCACCTTACTTCCCTCCAGGAATTCTGTGATGAGACAGATAGCCATTGAAAATTCATGGCATTTGAAGATGCGTTCCTCACACAAGACATCTTCAAACACCATGAATTTTCAATGACTATCTCTCTCATATTGAATTGTTCTCCCCCTCCCCATCTCTGTTTTCTGGATTCCCTGGCTTCCTTCACATTCAGGAAGTATGTTGTATGGCTAGTATCAGAGCTGGGATATGGAAGCAGATTGACTAGCATCAAGGCTGACATTCTTTGCAGTCCACCAAAGAAAAGGAAAAATGGAGATTTATCATAACCTCAAATACCTCAGTGACCCTGTTAGTAACTTTGTAGGATACTTCAAAACAAATATTTTAGGTGCACCGTATACCTAATAATCTCTCATCCAAAAGCTTCACTAGAATTAAATAAGATTATCACTGACTTTCCAGTGGAATTCACCAAAAGAGGAAAAGGATATCAGTGATAATAAATAATGTTTAGGATACAACAGAAGAATGACTATCTCTATGTAAAGCAAGGGCAAGGACCAAATATGACTTCTTTCAAAAATATTAATGCACAAATATTATGTAGGCAAAGAAGATTAGACTCAGAGTCAGAGATGATTTTCAGTTGTAACACTTGATTTGCTGAATGATCCTGGTTGGGTCCTTTGATCTCTTTGGACCCCAGGTTTTTCATCAACAAAATAGGCATAATAATATTTGGACCAATTATCTCAAGAGTTTCTGGGAAGATGCAATAAGATGATGTGAGCAAAGTGTTCTTTGAAAGGGCTATAGAAATGGAAAACATTATGTCTGTCTCTCTCATTTCTTTTTATTTTGTAGGAATCTCCTGGTGGGAAAATGCCCCTGTTGCTGATATAAATGACCTATGACTTAGAAAGTAGTCTATGTCCATTAACTGAGGAATGGCTAAACAAGTTATGGCCCATGAATACTATGGGATATTATTGTTCTATAAGACATCATAAATGGTCAGACTCTGGAGAAGCATGGAATGAGTTACGGGATCTGATGCTGAACAAAGTGAGCAGAACCAAGAGAACAATGCACACATTGACAATACTATGGGATGATTAACTTTGATGGAAGCAGCTCCTCTCAACAGTTCAGAGAATTAGGACATACATATTAGACTGGCTATGGACAATGTTACCTACATCCAGAGGAAGAAAAATAAAAACAAAACAAAAAAGCAAAAACAAAAAAAAAACCCTTGAGAATCTGATGAACACTTTATGAAAATTATCTCATGTATCTCTTTCCCTAAATCCTAATTCCTCATGCCAAAAAATGGCTTAAGTGTAAGCATATTTATCAAAAATATGTATATACAATGCTAACCTGACTATTTGCTGTGGAGGGGAGGGGGATGGGAAGGGGGTAGAAGGAAATTTTGTAACTTAAAAATATATATGTGCATAAGGATAAAAAAATAAAAATAAATTTTAAAAAAGTAGTCTGAGGGCACTAATAGGCTAAATTACTTACTCAGAGAATACAGAGAGCAATTAGATCTATACCTAGATTATTATGATTCTTAAACCAGTTCTATCTACTGTACAAACAGCTTTCCTACTATTACTACTACTACTGCTACTACCACTACCACCACCACTACACTACTACTTTAAAATTTGTGAAACACTCTACTTCTCATTTGATCTTCATAACAATCCTTTACTGATAAAGAAATCAATGCAGACCTAGGTTCAGTGTCCTGCCTTGCCCAAAGTAATAACAATTGAGGCTATATTTGAACTTAGTTTTTCCTGATTCCAGGTCCATTTCTCAATCTACTAAACCAGATTCTGCCCATCATCATCATCATCATCATCAAGTATTATTATTATCATCATTATCCCCGTCTTCTAATAGACCCCTTTTTTATTTTATTTCCCCCTCTGTTTCATGATTTGCTTCCCTCCACAGAGACCCATCAATTTAAGATAAATGTCTTCCTGGTGACAATATTTGGCTGTAAATCTTGTAAATCCATAGTCTCTGAAAAACCCAAATTTAACCTAAAGAGTATCAAGGAGGCAGGATTTGGACAGGTTGGAAGGAAGTAAAAGGGATTAAAGATCTAGTAAATACCTACAATGTGACATATCTATTGATCTTGATAATGATCTTATCAGGTTGATCCTATCAACTTCTTTTACAGTTGAGGAAAATGAATTAAATAGAAGTTAAATGATTTGTCCAGGGTCACACAGTTAAGTGTCTAAGGTAATTTTTGAAAAGTAGGTCTTCCCAGCTCCTGTCCCAGAACTTTATGTTATCTAGAAGCCTTCAATATACATGGCTAGGCACAAGTAGACTATGATACCTAGGTGTAACAATTGGGATAAAGAATAGGAATGGAGATTCAATCTGTAATTTCATTGGTATAAGAAATTTTTGTATGAGAACATTTCCCCTACAAAGATAGATCAACACTTTCTCTTCAGGATATAGCCTCAGTGTTGTATATAGCCCAAGTCACACAGCCAGTATGTTATGAGAGGCAGGACTTGAAAGTAGAAGGTCAATTCTTTCTTTCCTACAATATATTGTTTCTCACAGAGGAATGAAGAGATGTGTGATTGTAAAGGAGGTATACTCAGATAAATGCTAACAGAGGAATAACACAGTGTTTCATTTGTAGTGAAATATTCATAAAACTAGTGGGAAAACTTCAGAAATCAATGTGAATTCTCTGACGAGAACCTAGGGAAAAAACATGGATGAAAATGGTTGGGGATGTTTAAGTATAGACTGATAGAAGGACCTAAAAGTCTAGCAATTTAATTGTTTGCATAGTTTTTGTTGACTGATTTATATAAATATAAATATTACTTCATTGTTAGAAGTTGTTTGCATTAGGATATATACTAATTTGTATATTTTCTAGCCTTGAGAGAGATAAACAGACTCTGGGAAGGATTAATCCCAGACCATCAGAGTCATATCTCACACTGAGAAACTAGAAATAATAATCTAGAAATAATTCCAAACATTTTTCATAACACATGTTGTAGTGGAAAGAGCATTGATTTGCAGTCAGAGTAGTTCTGTCCTTGGCTAACTCACTTAACCTATGTGGTCCTCAATTTCTTTATCGGTAAATTAGAAGGGTTAGACAAGCTGATATCTATTGCTTCTCCTCACTTTAGAATCTTTGATTGTAAGTCTATGATAAGTGAATTTGTAAATGCATGAAGGCCATAACACTCCAAATCTGGCTTCAAACCAAGCCATGATTCTACAGACAAGGAATAGAAGAAGGATTCTGGTCCTTGTGAATTTGGACTCATGGTCTTGTTTTATCTTTGTGTTTTGTGATGTGATCCTTACTGAAAAAGAAAAAAGATTCCTTAAATAAGAGCAGACAAATCCTATTTTTAAAATATAATTAAAATAATAGTCTGAGAGTCAAGAAACAGTGTTCTGGTTCCTACTCTGATATGTAGAAACTATGTGACCCTGGAAGAATTATTAACCTTAACATCAGGGTTTTTTTTAATTATTTTTAAATTTGTTAGTTATCTAATTCACAGAGGTATTAGTCAATCAACAAACACCCATATGCAACATGGAATCAGGTACCATGTTAAAACCTAGGGACACAAAGAAATGTAAAAAATAGTTTTCTTAAGGAGCTCAATCTAATGGAGGTGGGATAATGTGCCAACAATTATGTACAAACACAATATATGCTAGATTACAAAAAAGCAGATAAACACAGATAGAAAGTACTAGCATAAAGGAAGATCTGGAAAGGTTCCTTGTAGAAAGTGTCATTTTAGCTGAGAATTGAAGGAAGCCAGCTACTAGAGAGGAGGGGAGTGAGAATTCCAGGTATAAAGGCATCTAGTGAAAAATGCACTAAGACCAGAGGTGGAGAATCTTGCACAAGGAAGAGCAAAGAAGACTGTATCACAAGATTATAAACTCCAAGGTAGAGGAGCAAGAAATAATAAGAGTAGATAGGGAAAAGAGGATCAGGTTAGGAAGAACTTTAAAAGTCAAATAGGACATTTTATATTTTATCCTGGGCATAATAGGGAGCCACTGCAGTTTATTGACTAGGGACTTGACATGGACAGACTTGCACATTAGGAAAATCAATTTGACAACTGAAAGGAGGATGGATTATAGTTGGAAAATTTTGTAAACAAATTATTGTACAAGTGTAAGTTATAATTTTTGCAATATTTCTAAGCCCCATTTCAACACCTACTTATTTCAAGCAATAATTGATAGAAACATTTCTGGGTGGCTGAAAGATTAGAGGCAGTTCCTTGGATTTTTGTGGTACTGGAATTTGACCTGCATAATTAAAGTATATTTTATGTTTAAGGATGTCCTAATGAAATGCATGTGGCTTAGCTCCTTTTATAGAAAGATATCTCCCAGGCCTTTGTTCCAGTTATTCTGATATCTTTTTGTTATCAGTTACCTAGTCATTTGACTTCATTCCTTTGAACACAATGGTGCCCCCAATCCACCCAACAATACACTACAGCTTGTCATCACAGACAGCAGAAATGTCTGGCAATCTATATTTATGGGAGGAAATAATGTGAATGAAGATAAAGGAGAAAGGAAGCTTTCCATAGCCAAGACCTTACCTGGAACTTGGGGACTATTGGCCCCCCTGATGAACTCTAACCCAAATGAAGGCCCTTCTTGTCCAAATGATCTGGCAAAATCACCATCAAAGCAGTACAGACCCACAGGAGACTTTAATACAGAATTCCTGTTCCCAGATTTCCTTGCTATCTCCTTTTGAGGTTGCTCTTTGTTTCTCCAAGGAGATCATGCCGGAATCAACTGCCAAACATCCCTTACACCTCCATGCCATCTAATTACAGCCTGTAACACCCTAGAGTGCTGACAGTGCCGAGCTATTGACTCTTGACACTCTCTAAAGCACTTAATTATCTTTTCACATAAGCCCCTTTCAGACCTGTCAACTTCTTTGTATTGTTTATGGGGGGAAAAAAGTTGCATATTAAGATTTCAGGACTGCACCTCTAGTCAAACTTGCAGGCGCACGCATGCACACACACACACACACACACACACACACACACACACACACATCTTAAGATGGTTTAAAATCCTGTTTTATAAACAAAGGCAGAAAGCTTTGAAAGATGCCTATTTATGGGATGGATGAAAAAATGTAATCAGACAAAATGAAATTAACCCAAACTTCATTCAAATTCTCATTGAGGAAAGTATTGCTTGACCCTTCCTCCCCCCTTACATTTCAATTATGAGATAACTGTACTACTAAGGAGTGATCCAAGGACAGGAAACTAGGGAAGTCAGGAAAAAGATTGTCCTTCAGGCTGATAACTTGAACAGCCTGAAGATTTAACAGAAGAGCCCAGCCTGAACCAGAAGCCATAAACCCAATTTGAAAACTATAAGCAAATGGCTAAACCTTAGTAGGATGGAGATTGCTTCTAAAAGTCAATTCCATCTAGTTATTTGGTTGAAATGTGAAATAGACTCTCTATCAAGTAGAATAGTAATAATAAGTCCCCTTAGATTTTTGCAGGGAAAGACTGATTTTTTTTTAATTCAATCTTAATGAATCCATATATTTGTTAGTGCTTGACTTAAGAAATTCTTACTAGAAAGGATTTTTTAAAATCTTATTAGATTTAGATTTCTTGTCAGCAAAATTGTTTTGTTTCTTATCTTTGCATAGCCCCCAATCTTTGAATGCTGCTTTTGATGTTCTGAAACTATAGGAATCTTCTCAGATATATCTTCCAATGACACAAACAACTACTCATTTAAATTTTTTTTTTCTTTAAAGTATCTCCTGGGTTTATTGAGAAAAAACTTGTCCATGGTCTGAAACCTAATATGAGTCAGGAACTGAACTCAAACCCAAGTCATGTTGCTAAATCTGACTTGTTATCTACTACTGTACTGTATTTTCTCATGCTTTGTACACAAGAGGCTCTTAATATGCACTTAATATGCATTCAATCTGTGGTTGAAATTCTTGTGGTCCCTGGTGAACAGAAGGGGTTTCACCAGTTTAGGGAAAATGAATGAAGAACAGAAGTTTGAATGAGAGAAAAATGAAATCCTTATTTAAAATACTAAATTCTACTTCCAGTTAGATACCACATGAAAATATTGCTTTTTAATGGTCTATAGACATATCTGAACTCTTCAGTAGCAAGTGATTCAAATCTCTTAACAAACAGTAAGACAAATGAAAAAAGAACAGTTTGCCTTGGCCAGTATAATATAACAAATGAGTAACAGTGAAGAATATAGTATTCAGGTCACTGAATGACCAGACTGTGGACTTTTCAGTAATATTTGCTGGGAAAAAGAGATCCACTTAACAGTAATTCACAGCAAAAGGGGTCATATTAGCAAATGCACAAACCATATTATTACTTTGTGATTAGTATTGATCAAAAGCAAAGCTCATTCCCATTGATATAAAAAGGGCCAGTCAAATTCTCACTATATAATGGAATAAAATACATAAAACTCCAGTGTTATTTGTAGTGCACACAAATAAGAGGCATCCTCCAGGGAAAGGAAAGCAATTATATTTCAAAGGACACACTATCAGATTGAGTTGGCAGTTATCTCATTTGAAACTTACCTAGAGAATTCCATTGTTATAAATTCTTTTCTCAAATAAAACCATTTCTTAGCCTGGAAAGATTTAGAGATTTTTTTAAATGACAGAAGCCTATGATGGAAAGATGACCGTGTACTTACTAATGTAAGGGGGAAGAATGGAAAGAACTAAAAGAAATATCTCTTGGGAAAAGCAAAGAACTGAAAGTATGGAGACCCTGGTTCGAGTCATTATACCAGTTATGCAATTTGGAATAAACCTCTTAAGCCCTCTGTCCTTAGTTTCAGCATTTGTATAATATATAAGGAAAGGACAGATTAGTTAATTTTTAGTCTTCCATGTCTAACATTCATTTAATGCTTTTATGTTGGTGTCAACCTCAAAATATTACCTTCAGGGCAGCTAGGTGGTGCAATGGACAGAGCACCAACCCTGGAGTCAGGAGTACCTGAGTTCAAATCCAGTCTCAGACACTTAATAATTACCTAGCTGTGTGATCTTGGGCAAGCCACTTAATCCCATTGCCTTGCAAAAAAACTAAAAAAAATTACTTTCCAATGTCTCATCAGACTTTTCCTTCTTGCCACAAAAGTGACAAAATAGACCTCAGAGAGAAAAAATTCATTGTTTTAGTTCAACAAGATATACCATGAGATGCACTTTGGGTCTTTGGACTAAAAACGTGATGGTGACAGGTAAAAAGTTGATGGGACAAGGGTATAATAAGGATAATATCAGGAAACTATGGCAGGCCTCGAGAGCAAGAAGAGAGTGAAACTTAAGGATCAACAAAATGGGATGAAAATCAAGAGTAGGCCTGTTACTTAGCCATCAGCTTGGACCAAACTTCTCTATATCTGAGATATGACACTTTTCTAAAGCCACTTCCTGAGAGGTTCTAATCTCCAATAGCCCTACTTTCAACACTCTGCTTTCATAAGGTATTAGGTTATCTAGTTACATCAGGAGACACTAGTGTGCAACTATATTTAAATATGCACTGCCTAAACCTAGAGTTAGCCAAAAGTTCTAGCACATCATGATTGCAATTAGCTTAAGTGGACCATGGGAATTTTTAACATAAAAAATTCTATATTTAACATTGAAATTCTCAACATATACTGAGGTTTGAGTACCTAAAGGTTTTTCATAAACCATTTGTATAGGCCTTAGAACACATTTTCCCATGGAAAGTAATAAATAGTGGCATCTATCTATATTTTTAATCAAAAGTGTTGTTTCACCCAATAGAAGGTAAGCTCTTTGAAGGCAAGAGCTTTTAGATTTTTTGTTTTTATTGTCTTTGTATAATAGTTACGTAACAAAGTAGTACTTTGCATATGATAGATATTTCAGAAATATTTGTTGGATTGGACTGGACTTGTTCAGTTTCAAAACTGTGCTATTTTGTCAGAAGGTCATAGATCTAGAGATTCTTATTCATATTCTAATTCAGTTCCTTCACTTTACAGGTTAAAAAATTGAGCTTAAAGCAATATCAAGTGATTTGCACAGGTTAGGTAAGTTGGAAGGTAAAATTTGAGGTCAGGCCCCCTGAACCTAGAGTGAGTATCTCAAAATGTAACTAGAATATTAATAATTTGTTAAGAAAAATTATATTCACATGTTAATAAAAGAAAATATTGATAGGAAATTATTTTTATCATCACGAATGAAAATGCTTAAAAAATATTTCAATTATTAAAGAATTACTGGATTTTTCACTACTGTTGCTACTTCCACTGATGCAAACTGAGATACATGTAAAACTTGGTTTTCATGATGTTATTGAGGCCAAAAAAAAAAATCATCAGTTGGAAGCTAACTTTCTCATAGTTAACTTCTTCACAGGCTTTCGGATGACAGAAACACGGTCTGTTGCCAGGCTGTCCTTGAAGTCTTTCCAGGTCAGTAGAATCTGCCAAAGCAAGTAATCCACTAGCATAAACTTTGAGAACCCAGGATCACCAACCCTACTATTTTGATGAGACATTAGATTAGGACATTCATGGATATGCTTTAGGAAAAAAAACATTAAATTAGGAGTGGATGAAGAAATAATGATAAAATTCCACATAGTACTTTAAAATTTACAGTTTTTTGTATATATTAGGCTGACTTGATTGTCACAATAAATCTATTTGATCAATATTATTATTATTATTATTATTATTATACCCATTACGCAGATGAGGAAATTAAAGTGGAAAAAGCTTAATTGACTTATTTATGATCATACAGATAGCAAATATTTGAGATAGAATTCAAATGCAAATCTTTTTTTACTTCAAGTTCGGTGTTCTATCCACTATAGCACACTGATTTTTGTGAAAATATTGAAGGGGGCTTGTGTTCACTTTTAAGGACTTATGTGGTTGATAATTTATTTTTTGTTTCATATGAAGTATAATATAGTTAAAGATAAGCTTCCCTTGACCTTGACAAATATTCATTGCAATTCTACTCTCACACTCATTAACCATGATTAAGGCCATATTTTGTTCTCAAACAGAAGGAAAAAAGAGAAAGAATTTGTTTGGAGTTTAATTAGGAAAGGGAAACAATAGGGATATTAAAAAACATGTGTGTATACTTATAAGAAAAAAAATGAATGCCTGATGTAGAATTAAATGAGAAATGAATAAAAGAAAATGGGAGATAAGAAAAACACATTCCCCATGCCAGTCACCAGGTGATGATATCAGCCCAAGATAGCTCAGTTGTTTTGGAATGACTGGCGGCAAAGATAGGAAAGGGAAAGTTAAAGGCTGTGTGCAACTAGCCTTTTTTTGTAAATGAAATGTTTACAGGCATATAGTATATACCAGGGTATTTTGAACTAAGTATGCTCTTTAATTAAAGAATTAATTTGGGGGCGGCTAGGTGGCTCAGTGGATAGAGCACTGGCCCTGGAGTCAGGAGTACCTGAGTTCAAATCCGGCCTCAGACACTTAATAATTACCTAGCTGTGTGGCCTTGGGCAAGCCACTTAACCCCATTGCCTTGCAAAAACTAATTAAAAAAAGAATTAATTTAAGAATTTAAGAAATGAATTAAAGAATATATAGGCAATGTCTAACTTACAAAATAACTGCTACCTTTACTTCAGTGTTTGCATGATCAAGATCTGCCACCACACTGAAAGTTTTCCAAAAAATCATTGAAAATTTGAATTCAGGGGTTTATAAGAAGAAAAGAGAACTGTGCAAAAGAAACTGGAAAGCTCTGTCAGGAGAGATGAACACCCTACAAAAATATCTAAACCCATGTTGTCTGAGTTTCTTTTTTTTTCAGTTTTTGCATGGCAATGGGGTAAAGTGACTTGCCCATGGTCACACAGCTAGGTAATTATTAAGTCTCTGAGGCCGGATTTGAACTCAGGTCCTTCTGACTCCAGGGCCAGTGCTCTATCTACTATGCCACCTAGCTGCCCCTGAATTTTTTTAACTTAGTTGCATTATCTGAAATTCCTCAGAGGTTTATTTGGTTTGATCATATTCCCACCTATTAAAAAAATGCAGATAAAGGATAAGGAATTTAGAGATTATCAGTTCTTTACATTTTGATATGAATTTTTAATCAGAATATTTTATTTTATTACCTATTAGAGCTTACCTACACTAAGAGTTAGGATTCTGATTAATGGTCTCAGTTGAAAAGAAATAAATAATGTTTATGCTTAGAATACTTTAAAATGGGAATTGAGCAGAACTATCTAGTTGCATTGCCTTAGTGTAGGTCATAGGATAGCATAAACATGAAGACTTGAGAATTCATGAAAATGAGAATTTAGTAGATAAATAAATGGTACAAAAAGGGAAATGAAAGTAAAAGGCAAATTCTGTTTATAGCCAAATTTTGCCTTTGTTTTCTTTCTGCTTTCTCCTACCCTGATCTCCTAACTCATAATTCAGGTTGGTTGTTTACAGATTAAATAAATTTTCATGACCTAGTCTGGTAATATAAGAGCATTTAAACCTTGTTTCAAAGGGAAAATGTGTTTCAAATTCCAGAGAATTGACATACATGCCCATCTTCAGCATATAACATTCTTAAGTTCTGAAATACTCATATCAAATTTATTTATAGGACATATGTAGTCAACAACTAATTATCCTTTCTGAATTAAATACTATTTGGATTAACTGAAAAATGGCAGATAAAAAATAATCTGTATTTGATTTTGAGTGTTCTTTTTACACTTATGCATAAGTATTTCTAGAGTTCTAGAATTTTGAAATGACTGTCATTCCCTCCCTTAAGTGAATAATTATCTTGGCTTAAAAATTCCTTTTCCCTCTAGCTCTTTCATTTTAGAATAAACCAAAATCAAGCTTATATCCAAAATACATTAATTATGTGGAGTAATTTTGACAAAGTAATATTGACAGAATCAATAGAACACTTTTTAAATCTAAACAAATTTGGTTTACTATATTTTGTGTACATTTGGATATCTGGATTATATAGGGGAGAAAATATATTTGCAGAATGATTTAAATTTTAGTTTGTATCAAGTATCAAAAACTGTGCCCATTCAGACCAAATATTACCTACCTCCTATTTTTTTGTAAGAGTAATAAAAATCATACTTAGATCATTGGTCATGTAAATTTTTAGGTAACAGGCTTGATTTAATCCATGAGCCATAGTTTGCTTAAATCTAGTTTATATATAAATAGAAATTTAAAGTTGGAAAGTGCCTACTATATCCCTTTAGATCAGAGATCTCAACCTCATGACCTGAGGGCTGCATGAGATAAGGAAGATTCCAGAGTATAACCAAGCCAGATTAACATTTAATTGATAAATATTTTAGCAAACTAAATAAAAACACAGTAAAATATATGTACTATTCATCTGCAGTCTTCTAAGTCACCATGCAAGTAAAGATTTGTTTCCATTTGAGTTTGATGCACCTTCTCTAAGTCATTCAAAGCATAAATCCCTTTAGCTTCCATTCATTAGACCTAATTTTGCCCTCTGGAGCCACACAAAAGAAGTTTAATTCCTTTTCTAGGTGACAGACTTTCAATTATATGAAAATAACTACTGACCCAAAGAAACCTTGTTTTAACATCCTCAGTTACTTTTGCAGTTTTTCAGGATATCCTCAACGCCTTTTTGTTAACTTATGAGGTAAGCAGAAATTAGAAAATTGTAAAAGATGTTATGGCATAGTGAAAATGTTTTCTAGAGAAAAAAGAGACTTTATTAGAAGTGATATGGGTACTCATACCCCAAAAAGGTAAAGATACCAAGGCACTGGGGGGAGAGGGAATCTCAATCCTTATTATTAACCCTCAAAAATAATGCCTGAGTAAACATCAATATCAAATATAAACCACCTCCTCTATCTATACAAAATATTTATGAGGGCCATCTATACACAACTCGAGGTCCTCCTTCATGTGAGTATTTGCTGAGAATAAATATGCTTTAAAAACTTCCTTTCAGCTTTGACCCACATTTTTATAATCTCACAATTGACTGAAAAATGTATAATACAAAAGATCCCATTGTTCTTATTTTTTATTGCTTGTGAAAAAGTATTGTATTCAATAAGGCACTACTTTTAAGCTCTTTTAGGACAAAAAACCTCTCATACATCTAGGATATTATTGATTCTATGAAAGATGTAATAAGAAATAAAAGGTGGTTCATAATCATTAGGTAAAAATAAACAGGTGAAGTTACCAAATCTAACTAGTGTTACCAAACCTATATTATCATAATAATGGAGAAGGTGAGCACACAATTCAAGTCCTCCCATTCTCTAAGTCTAAATATAAGATATAAAATATAAGCTATCTTCTAGATATAAGATCTTCCAGATGTACTTATTTGTGGATGACATTGTGTTGGTTGCATCAAGATCCAGGCACTGCAGAGCCTCCTTGAAGATAGGAGGAGATGAGTTAGATATGATCAAGTAAAATCAAAAAATATCATCTGAAGTGACTTCATTGCAAGATGACTGGTAGAGGAAGAATCTTTAAAAGAACTCTACAGGAGCTGAGGGTAGAGTATACACTTCATATGATTGACTTTAATGAAAAATTTCATTCAACTTGGTACAAATTTCCAGTTGTTGAGATCTGGCAAGGCATCACCGGAAAAGGAAGAGGAAAATTTAAGGAAAGGATAGCATGACATCAAAAGGTATTAGGTTATGAGGAAATGCCAAAGAATAGGATTGATGCTGGATTAGGGTTTAGGATATAGATATTAGACCATCTTCTAAAAATAAAGAAGTAAGAAAAGGACTGGAATAGAAACACTATTTCTTGGAAAGAATAATTTCAAATTTATGTCACCAAAATTAAGAAATTAATTATTTATGCATGTGGAAGAGGGAAGGTTAAAGATAGAAGGATTGATTAAGTTTGGTAAACTTATATGATACAAGAAATGGAAAGACAAAAGCTAGAGAACAATAAAAGTAAGATGAGAAAGCACATTGGGATTTAACAAAAGAGATTGTGGATGATGAAAAACTACATAATTTCAGACTATTCTGATCAGAATAAACCATAGAACATAAGGAATATTGTATTCATCAGAATAGTAATACTTTCAAAATTCAACATTATCATTACTATGCACAATATTGTCTTGATTCTTTTCACTTCACTTGACTTCATTTCATATGGGTCTTCCCAGATTTTCAGAAACCATTCATTTCCTCATTTCTATCATTCTTTTTTAAAATTTAAATAATTTTATTTATTTATTTTTCCAACTGCATGCAATGGTAGTCTTCAGCAATAATTTTTGTAAAGTTTTGAGTACTACAGTTTTCTCCCTCACTCACTTTTCTCTCCTTTACCCCTGACAGAAAGCAAGCAAATATTGACTATACATGTATAACCATGCTAAACATAGATACATATTAATCATGTTGTGAAAAAAAGAAGCTAATTCAAATGGGAAAAAATACATTAGAGAGGAAAAAATCAACACAAAACACAAGACAACTTTTAAAAATTCAAGATAGTAAGCTTTGTCTGCATTTAAACTCCACAGTTTCTTCTCTGGATATGAATGCTCTTTTCCATCACATCTTGTAGGATTGTCTTTGATTATTGTACTGTTGAAATGAATAAGTCCATCATAGTTTATCATCAATCATTGTTGTTGCTAGTATATATAATGTTCTTCTGATTCAATTCATTTCACTCAACATCAGTTCATGCAAGTCTTTCCAGGTTATTCTGAAGTTCTGTCCCTCAAGATTTCTTCTAGAACAATAGTTTTCCATCACATTCATATACCACAATTTGTTCAGTCATTCCTCAATTGATAGACATTCCCCCAATTTTCAATTCTTTGTCACAATGAAGAGAGTTGCTATAAATATTTTTGTGCATGTGGGGTTTTAACCCTTTATCTTCATTCTTTGGTATACATACCCAGCAGTAGTATTGCTGGATCAACACAGTTTTATTGCCCTTTAGGTATAATTCCAAATTGCTCTCCAGAAAGGTTGAATCAGTTCACAACTCCACTAACAATGCATTAATGTCCAAGTTTTTCCCCCATTCCCTCCAAAATTGGTCATTTTCCTTTTTAGTCATATTGACTAATCTGATAGTTGTGAGAAGTAGTATGCTAGAGTTCTTTTAATTTACATTTATCCAATAAATAATAATTTAGAGCATTTTTCATGATTATAGATAACTTTAATTTATATGAGATTGCCTTTTCATATCCTTTGACCATTTATCAATTGAGGAATGACTTGTATTATTATAAATTTGACCCAGTACTCTATACATGTTAGAAATTAATCCTTTGAGGGGGAGGCTATGTGGCCCAGTGGATAGAGCACCAGCCCTGGAGTCAGGAGTACCTGAGTTCAAATCTGGCCTCAGACACTTAATAATTACCTAGCTGTGTGGCCTTGGGCAAGTCACTTAACCCCATTGCCTTGAAAAACCCTAAAAACAAAAACAGAAATTAATCCTTTGTCAGAAACATTACTTGTAAAAATTGTTACCCAATTTAATGCATTTCTTTTGATCTTGTTTACAGTGGGTTTCTTTGTGCAAAAACTTTACACTTAATGCAATCAAAACTATCCATATTGTCTTTTATAATATTCATTCTCTCTTCTTGGATCAAAAATGGTTCCCCTTTCCAAAATTCTGACAGATAAACTGTTCCAATTGACTAATGATATCACCTTTTATGACTAAATAATGGATCCATTTCAAGCTTATCTTTGTAAATCAAGTGAGATATTGGACTATGCCTAGCTTCCCTTGTACTATCTTCCACTTTTCCCAGCAGTTTTTAATCACTCAATGAGTTCCTAAATCAAGAGCTGAGATTTATCAAACAGCAGATTACTATAGGCATTTCCTACTATTTCTGATCCACTATTCTATTTGTTAACCAATATCAAACAGTTTTGATCAATGATGCTTAATAATGTTATTTTAGATCTGGTATGGCTAGGTCACCTTCCTTTGCATGTTTTTTCATTAATTCCCTTGACATTTTTGACCTTTTGTTCCTCCATAGGAATTTAGGTACTATTTTTCCTAGTTCAATAGTTATTTTTTGGAAGTTCTATTGGTATGGCACTCGAATAAGTAATCTTATTTAGGCAGAATTGTCATTTTAATCATATTAGTTTGGTCTATCCATGAGCAATTGACATTTACCCAGTTATTTATATATGCCTTTATTTGTGTGAAAAGTGTTTTATATCTGTTTTCATATAGCCTCTGACAGCTTTGGCAGGTAGACTCCCAACTATTTTATGTTGTCTACTGTTGTTTAAATGGAATTTCTTTCTATCTATAGCTTCTGTGTCTTGTTAATTATATATAGAAATGCTGATGCTTTATATCCTGCAACTTTGCTGAAGTTGCTAATTGTTTCAAGTAGTTTTTAAATGATTTTCTAGTATTCTAAGTACACCATCCTGTTGTCTGCAAAGAGTGAAAGTTTTGTTTCTTGATTAATAATTCCTTCAATTTATTTTTCTTCTCTTATTGTTAAAACTAACATTTCTAACATAATATTGAATAATAGTGATGATAATGGGCATCCTTGTTTCTTCCACAAACTTATTGGAAATGCTTCTAGATTATCCCTATTACTTATAATACTTATAAATGATTATAGATATATACTGCTTATCATTTAAGGACCATTCAATTTATTCCTATATTCTCTAGTGTTTTTATAGAAATGGGTGCTGTATTTTGACAAAAGGTTTTTCACATCTGTTGAAGATAATCATATGATTTCTGTTAGGTTTGTTATTGATATGGTCAATTATACTGATAGTTTTCCTAATAGTGAACCAACTCTGCAAGCCTGGTATAAATCCTACTTGACCATAATGTATTATCTTAGGGTTAACTTACTGTAATCACTTTGCTAATATTATGCATAAATATTTTACATCAATATTCTTGGAAAATTGGTATGTAATTTTCTTTGTCTGTTTTGATTCTTCCTGGTTTAAGTATCAGCACCTTATCAGTATCATAGAAAGAATTTGACAAAACTTCTTCACCTATTTTTTCCAAATGGTTTATATATAATTGGATCTAAATTCTCCTTGTAGGTTTGATTAAAATTCACTTGTGAATATATCTGGTCCTGAAGATTTTTTCTTAAGGAGTTCATTGATAAACTTGTTCAAGTTATTTAAGTATTTAATTACCTATTCCTTTAACCTGGGCAGTTTATAATTTTGTAAATATCTATTTCATTGAGCTAGTCAAACTTATTAGCATATATTTGGGCAAAATAACTCCAAATTATTGCTTTAATTTTCTCCTTATTGGTGATGAATTCACCCTTCTTATTTTTGATATTGTTAATTTGGTTTTCATCTCAAATTAACCAAAGATTCAACTTCCTGGAGACTTCCGGCCAAGATGGTGGAGAGAAGACAGGCACTGTGTTAAATGTTCCTCTTTCCCCTAACAAACAACATGAAAGAAACCTCTTAACAGAAATTCAACTGACAAAAACCAGAAAGAGAAGCTAAGAGAACACCTATAAAGAAAGTCTGTCTCAGGGGACCATGGGTGAACTGGGGAAAAAGAGCAGAGGTTCAGTGTGGGGGAAGCAGCTGAGGGAAGACATAAGTCCAGCCTCAGACCTAGAGACTATGGTGATGGGTGTGAGAACTAACTTTAGCTGTGGAGTCTTTAACCATCAGGAGAGGAGCTATGGGAGGTTGAATTCCAGCACAGTTTCAGAGCATGCCTGGAGAACAATAAGCTGGGCCAGGGACCTGAGCTCCATACTTTCAGTGGAGCCCTTTGTACAGAACAAACAATAAACAAACCACCACCCTCAGACTAAGGTGTGGGAACAAAGTTCACTCAACAAAAAGAGATTAATTCCCTCCCCCAGGGCTCAGCACCTTATTCAAGGTCCACTCAGACCCTCCTGGGGAAGACCCCAAACACTCCAAAGAAAGTAACCAGCGCCCCCTACTGACCAGCCCTTTGAATTACTAAGCCAAGTGAATAAAGACTGGGCTCTTCAAAAGCAAACCTCTGAGACTTAGTCCACACCCCCCACCCCACCCCCACACCGCTGGCAAACACAAGATCCAAGATATATGAAAAAAGGCCAGCAAAAAGGGGGGTGGGGGGATGGAGAAATACTTAGAAGAAATAAATTCTAACCCAGAGAGATCTAGCACTTCAGAGGAGAATATGAATTGGTCTCCAGTGCAGAAAGACTTCATTGAAGAAATCAGGAAAAAGTTTTAAAAAAATCTATTGGAGTGGCTGCTAGGTGGCACAGTAGATAGAGCACCAGCCCTGGAATCAGGAGTACCTGAGTTCAAATCCGGCCTCAAACACTTAATAATTACCTAACTATGGCCTTGGGCAAGCCACTTAGCCCCATTGCCTTGCAAAAACCTAAAAAAAATCAATTGGAAAAACTGAGAAAAGAAACTCAAGAAAAAATGAATACCTTGCAACAAGAAACCAAATCCTTGGAAAATACAATTGGACAAATACAAACTGAGAATAACTCTTTCATCTTCAATCAGGCAAATGCAGAAAGAAAATGATTCTCTCAAAAGTACACTTGGGCAATTGGAAAACTCTTTCGAAAATAGAATTGGCCAACTAGAAAAGGAGTTGCAAAAGATAAAAGAAGAAAATTCTTCTTCTCTTAAAAAAAATGGAATCAGTGGAAACTAAGGACTACATAAGACAACAAGATTCTGTTAAACAAAACCAAAAGATCGAAAAAATAAAAGAAAATGTAAAATGCCTCATCAACAAAACCACTGACCTTGAGAACAGATCAAGAAGGGACCACCTGAGAATTATAGGACTACCTGAACACATTGACGAGAAAAAAAAGTTTGAACTTAACATTACAAGATTTAGTGATGAAAAATTGCCCTGATATCACAGAACCAAATGGCAAAATTGTTATTGAAAGAATACATTTTTTATTATGAATTTTACAATTTTCCCCCCTAATCTTTCTTCCCTCCCACCACCCACCACAGAAGGCAATTTGCCAGTCTTTACATTGTTTTCTTGGTATACAGTGATCCAAATTGAATGTGATGAAAGAGAAATCATATCCTTAAGGAAGAAACATAAAGTATGAGGTAGCAAGATAAGACAATAAGATATCAGGTTTTGTTTCTAAATTAAAAGTAACAGTCCTTGGTCTTTGTACAAACTTGACAGTACTTTCCCTGGATACAGATGGTATTCTCCATCACAGACAGCCCCAAATTGTCCTTGATTATTGCATAGATGGAATGAGCAAGTCCATCAAGGTTAATCATAACCTCCATGTTGCTGTTAGATGTACAGTGTTTTTCTGGTTCTGCTCATCTCACTCAGCATCAGTTCATGAAAATTCCTCCAAGCTTCCCTGAATTCGTGGTCCTCCTGGTTTCTAATAGAGCAATAGTGCTCCATGACATACATATACCACAGTTTGTTAAGCCATTCCCCAATTGAAGGACATTCACTTAATTTCCAATATTTTTGCCACCACAAACAGGGCTGCTATGAATATTTTTTGTACAAGTGATGTTTTTACCCTTTTTCATAATCTCTTCAGGGTATAGACCCAGTAGTGGTATTGCTGGATCAAAGGGTTTGCACAGTTTTTGTTGTCATTTGGGCATAACCTCAAATTGCTCTCCAGAAAGGTTGGATGAGTTCACAGTTCTGCCAACAATGTATTAGTGTCCCAAATTTCCCACAATATTTCAAACAACGATCATTGTCCTTTCTGGCCATATTGGCCAGTCTGAGAGGTGTGAGGTGGCACCTCCAAGAAGGTTTAATTTGCATTTCTCTAATAAGTAATGATTTAGAGCAGATCAAGCTGGTCCAGTTCTCCAGTCCTCAGGCTCCTGGGCTTCAGCCCAGTCACTAATCAGGCTAATCCATGGCTAATCCAGGACCCCAAGCTTTCACTGATCCCATGCTCCTGGCAGAGTCCAACCTCTGTTCCTGGACTCACCCATGATCTTCAAAGACAAATCCTGAGGTATATGTTCTTCTCCTGGCTTTTCTTTCTGGGTTTTGTCCATTGATTTCTGTTAAGAGGTTTGTTTAATATTCTTTATGAGGGAGGGGAAGGAGAATTTAGAACTGTATCTGTCTTCTCTCTGCCGTTTTGGCTGGAAGTCGAGTCTCATAACTCTTGAGAATTGTAACTCTATTAGAGAGAATATACTTAGCCAGAACTGATGGACACTCATAACTTTTATGTGACTCAAATAGAATTTTAAAAACAATACCTCCTTAAAAATGGGGACAGTATGAAGATGGGAAGGTGGAGGAGACTGAATGGGGTAAATCTCAATACATTAAGAGATACAAAAGACATATTGTAATAGAGGGAAGAAGGGAGGAGGTGAGAACCACCTGAATCTTTATCTCACCAGACTTGGCTTAAAGTTAACTTAGACATACTCAGATAAGTTAAGAAATGTATCTTACCTTTCGATCAGTAAAAGGGGAAAAGGGGAGGGGGAGAGACAGAAAGGGGGAGAAAAAGGAGAAGTAACAGAAGGAAGGGAAGAAGGGGAAAAGCAAAAGAGGAAATAAAGGGGATGGGGGTTGATATAGGAGGGCAAACACACTGAAGGTGGTGGAATTCATAAATAAAATACTGGGGAATACATACAGATAAAGGGGGAAAAGGGATAAAATATAAACTGAAGGAAGATAACATGGAGGGCAATAAAGAGTTAGTAATTATAACTCTGAATGTGAATGGGATGAACTCTCCCTTAAAATGTAAGTGAGGGGCAGCTAGGTGGCACAGTGGATAAAGCACTGGCCCTGGAGTCAGGAGTACACGGGTTCAAATCCAGTCTCAGACACTTAATAATTACCTAGCTGTGTGGCCTTGGGCAAGCCACTTAACCCCATTGCCTTGCAAAAAAAACTAAAAAAAAACGTAAGTGAATAGCAGAGTGGATTAAAAACCAGAATCTACAATATCTACAATATACCACTTACAAGAAACTCATTTGAAGCAGAGAGGCACATATAGAGTAAAGGTAAAAGGTTGAAGCAAAATATATTTTGCTTCAACTGAAGTGAAAAAAGCAGGGGTAGCAATCTACATCTCAAACAAAGCATCTGCAAAAATAGACAGCATTAAAAGAGATAAGGAAGGAAACTGTATCCTCCTAAAAGATACCATAGAAAATAAAAATAATTTCAGTACTAAATATGTATTCACCCAATGGGTTAGCATCCAAATTCTTAGAGGAGAAGTTGAAAGAGCTACAGGAAGACATAGATTGCAAAACTCTACTAGTGGGAGACCTCAACCTCCCACTCTAAGATTTAGATAAATCTGATCATAAAATAAACAAGAAGGAAGTTAAGAAGGTAAGTGGATTGTTAGAATACCTAGAAATGATAGAACTATGGAGGAAATTGAATGGAGATAGAAAGAATATACTTTTTTTCTGCAGTACATGGTACTTACACAAAAATTGACCATGTACTAGGGCATAAAAACCTAATGATCAATTGCAGAAAGGGAGAAATAGTGAATACATCTTTCTCAGACCATAATGCAATAAAAATCATATGCAATATTGGACCAGGGAGATATAGACCCAGAAATAATTGGAAACTAAATAGCCTGATGTTAAAGAATGAAAGGATCGAAGGCAAGAAATTATAGAAACAATTAATTATTTGGGGGCAGCTAGGTGGTGCAGTGCATAAAGCACCAGCCCTGGAGTCAGGAGTACCTGAGTTCAAATCTGGGCTCAAACACTTAATAATTACCTAGCTGTGTGGCCTTGGGCAAGCCTCTTAACCCCATTTGCCTTGCAAAAAAAAAAAAAAAAACCTTAAAACAATTAATTATTTCATCCTTTATAATGACAATAATGAAACAATATACCAAAACTTTGGAATACACTCAAGGTGGTTGTCAGGGGATATATCATATATTTAAATGCTTACATGAATAAATTAGAGAAAGAAGAAATCAATGAACTAAATATGCAAGTAAAAACTAAGAGAAAGAACAAATTAAAAATTCCCAATTAAATTAGAAATTCCAAAAATTAAAGGAGAAATTAATAAAATCGAAAGCAAGAAAACTATTGAACTAACAAATGAAAGCAAGAGCTGGTTTTATTAAAAAAAACAATAAAATTGATAAACCTCTGGTCAATGTGATTTAAAAACAAAAGAAAGAAAGAAGAAAACCAAATTGCTAATATCATAAATGAAAAAGGTGAACTCACCAACAATGAGGAAATTAAAGTAATAATTTGGAATCATTTTGCCCAACTCTATCCCAATAAATTTGTCAGCCTAAGTGAAATGGACAAATATTTACAAAAATATAAGTTGCCCAGTTTAAATGAAGAGGAAATCAAAAGCCTAAATAGCCCTATCTAAGAAAAAGAAGTTCAACAAGCCATTATTGAACTCCCTAAGAAAAAATCTCCAGGGTCAGATAGATTCACAAGTGAATTCTATCAAACATTTAAGGAATAATGGGTTCCAATGCTATATAAACTCTTTAGAAAAGTAGGTGAAGATGGAACTCTGCCCAACCCTTTCTATGACACCAATATGGTGCTGATACCTAAACCAGGAAGAGTTGAAACAGAGGAAGAAAATTATAGACCTATCTCCCTGGTGAATAAATAAAATCTTAGTAAAATGATTACAACAAGTTATCACTAGGATAATACCTTATGAGCAAGTAGGATGTATCCCAGGAATGCAGGGTTGGTACAATATTAGGAAAACTGTTAGTATAATTAATTATATCAATAACAACCTATCAGAAATCATATAAACATGTCAATAAATGCTGATAAAGCTTTTGACAAAATACAGCAGCCATTTCCATTAAAAGCACTAGAGAGTTTAGGAATAAATGAACTTTTCCTCAGAATAATAAGCAATATCTATCTGAAGCCACCAACAAGCATTATATGCAATGGGAATAGGCTAGAAGCATTCCCAATAAGATCATAGGTGAAACAAGGATGCCCATTATCACCACTACTATTCAATATTGTATTAAAAATGTTAGCTTCAGCAAGAAGAGAAGAAAAAGAAATTGAAGGAATTCGAATGGGGAAGGAAAAGACAAAACTCTCACTCTTTAGTAGATGACATGATGGTATACCTAGATAATTCTAAGAAAATGATCCAAAAAGCTACTATAAACAATTAGCAATTTTAGCAAAGTTCCAGGATATGAAATAAACCCTCATAAACCATCAACATTTCTATATATGACTAGAAATATACAGCAGAAAGAGCTAGAAAGAGAAATCCCATTCAAAATAACCTCAGACAATACAAAAGACCTGGGCGTCTACCTGCCAATTTAAATAACTGAGCAAACATCAACTGCTAATGGATAGGCCAAGTTAATATAATAAAAATGACAATTCTACTATAGGTAAAGTACCTGTTTAGTGCCCTACCAATCAAAATTCCAAAAAAAATTACTTTAATGGTTGGAAAAAACTTGTAAGTAAATTCATATGGAGAAATAAAAAGTCAAGAATTTCCAGGGATTCAATGAAAAAAAAAGTGCAAAAGAAGGTGACTTAGTCTTACCAGATCTAAAATTATATTAGAAAGTATCAGTCATCAAAACTGTCTGTTATTGTCTAAGAAAGAGAGTGCTGGATCAATGGAATAGACTAGGTACAATAGCAGGAAGTTCTGTTTGATAAACTCAAAGTCCAGCTATTTGAATAAAAATTCTCTCTTCAATAAAAACTGCTAGGAAAAATTGGAAGTTAGTAAAAAAGAAACTTAGATTAGACCCAACACCTCACACCCTATAACAAGTTAAGATACAAATGGATACAGGATTTAGACATAAAAAACAATATTATAAGCAAACTAAAAGATCAAGGAATAGTTTACCTGTCAGATTTATGGAAAGGGAAGCAGTTTATGACAAGGAAGAGATGACGAACAACATTAAAAACAAACTAGACAGTTTTGATTACATTGAACTAAAAAATTTTTGCACAGACAAGACCACTGAAACCAAAACCAAAAGAAATGCAGTAGACCGTGAAACAATCTTTACAACTAGTATTTCTGACAAAGGACTCATTTCTGAAATACACAGAGAACTGAGTCAAATTTTTAAAAAAGCCATTTCCCCAAATGAAAAATGGTCAAAGGATATGCAAAGGCAATTTGCAGCTGAGGAAATCAAAGCTTTCCATAGTCTACTGATATGAAAAATTGCTCTAGGGGCAGTTGGGTGGCACAGTGGAAATAGCACTGGCCCTGGAGTCAGGAGTACCTGAGTTCAAATCAGACACTCAATAATTACCTAGCTGTGTGGACATGGCAAGCCACTTTAACACCATTGCCTTGAAAAAAAAAAACCCTAAAAAAATTGCTCTAAATCATTACTTCTTGACGAAATGCAAATTAAAGCATCTCTGAGATACCACCTCACACTTCTCAGACTGACTAATATGACCAGAAAGGTCAATGATCAACATTGAAAGGGATGTGGGAATTCTGGGACACTAATAGATTGTTGGTGGAGCTGTGAACTCATCCAACCTTTCTGGAGAGCAATCTGGAATTATGCCCAAAGTGCAAAGAATTAGAAATTAAGTGAATGTCCTTCAGTTGGGGAATGTTTTAACAAAGCGTGGTATATGTATCTCATGGAACACTATTGTTCTATTAGAAACCAGGAAAGATATGAATTCAGGGAAGCCTGGAAGGATTTTCTTGAACTCATGCTGAGCAAGTTGAGCAGAACCAGAAAAATATTGTACACCTAACAGCAACATGGGGGTGATGATCAACCTTGATGGACTTGCTCACTCCATCAGTGCAACAATAAGGGACAATTTGGGGCTGTCTGCGATGGAGAATACCATCTGTAGCTGTGGAGTTTGAAAAAAGACCAAAGACTATTACTTTCAATTTAGAAAAAAAGAATGTTACCTTATTATGTAATTTTGCTATACTTTATTTTTCTTCCTTAAGGTTATGATTTCTCTCTCATCACATTCAACTGAGATCAGTGTATACCATGGAAATAATATGAAGATTAACAGAATGCCTTTTGTGATGGGTGGGAGGAGGAAAGCAAGAATCAGGGGAAAATTGTAAAACTCGAAGTAAATAAAATCTTTCTAAATAAAGCATAAAAAATTAACCAGGAATTCATCTACTTAATTACTTGTTTATAAACTCGTTTTTATATAAACTCAGTTTTATTCATTATTTTTATTTCTTATTTTTGCTTTTATTAATTTCTCCTTTGGTTTTCAGAATTTCCATTTAGGTATTTAATTGAGCATTTTTAATTTCTTCTTTCTCTAGTTTTTTAAAATACTTGCCCAATTCATTGATTTCCTCTTTCTCTATTTTATTCATGTAAGTATTTAGGGATATAAAATTTCCCCTAATAACTGCTTTGACTGCATCTGAAAACATTGCTATGTTTTCTCCTTATTGTCATTTTCTTGGATGAAATTTTAAATTAATTCCCTGATTTGTTGTTTGATCCACTCATTATTTAAAATTAGGTTATTTTCCAATTAATTTTAGATCTATCTCTCCATGACCTTTTATTTTTTGTATTACAATATGATCTGAAAAGGATGCATTTAATATTTCTGCCTTTCTGTATTTGATTTTGACACTTTTTATACCCTAATACATGGTCAATTTTGTATAGGTATCATGTACCACAGAAAAAAAAAAGGTATATATTCCTTTCTATCCCCATTTAATTTTCTCCAGAGCCATATCATATCTAACTTTTCTAACATTCTATTTAATTCCTTAACTTACTTCCTATTTGTTTATGATTAGATTTATCTAATTTTGAGAGAAGGAGGTTGAGGTACCCCACCAGTTTAGTTTTACTGTCTGTATCTTCCCAGATCTCATTTAGTTTCTCTACTAAGAATTTGGATTCTATACAGCATAGTGCATTCATGTATAGTATTGAAATTATTTCATTATCTATGTTACCTTTTAGGAGGATATAATTTCCTTCTTTCTCCCTTTTACTGAGATCCATTTTTGCATTTGCTTTGTCTAAGATAAAGATTGCTACTCCTGTTTTTTTTTTCACTTCAGCTGAAGCATAATATATGGTGCTTGGGTCTTCATATGCATCTCTCTACTTCAAATGTGTTTCTTATAAGCAACATATTGCAAGATTCTAGTTTTCAATCCATTCTGCTATCTGCTTCTGTTTTATGGGAGAGTTTATTCCATTCACATTCACAGTTATAATTACTAATACTTTGTTACTCTCCATGCTATCTCCCCTTCTTTTGTACTTTCCCCCTCTTTTCACCCCTATCTCCTCACCAGTGTTTTACTTCTGAATACCACCTCCCTCGAACTGTCCCCTATCAGTAACCCTCCTTTCTTTTCCCTCTTTCCTTTTGTCCCTTCCTCTTTTCTTCCCTTTTATCATTCCCTCCTTCCCTTACCCCATTTTCCTCTCCTAATACTTGAAGGATGAAATAAATTTCTAAATACAATTGAAAGTATGTGTTAATCCTTTTGAACCAAATCTGATGAGAGCAAGATTTAGCTAGTTCCCACCCCCTCCCTTCTTTCCCTTTATTGCAATAGGTCCTTTGCACCTCTTCATATGATATAATTTATGCCCTTTCTGCCTTCCCCTTACATCTCTTTATAATTCCCTACCTTTTTAATGTAAGTCAGTGCAGCTAGTCCTGATGGCCAGAAGAGGTTAACAATGTTCCTGGTTTCTCTCCTTTTCACCTTTTCTTATAATTCATCAATATTAGTTCACAATCATATGCTACTATGTATTTCTGTATTTGATTTGGGGGGGGTTATGACATAATAAGTGGTCAATTTTTGTGAAGCTTCCATGAACAGAAGAGAAAAATATTTTCACACCTTATTCAAAGGGTCTGTAAGTTTTTGGTGTTTCCAAGATCAGTGGTCTGGAAAATCTCTGGTCACTGCTCTCCTGGTTTGTTTTCTGGTCCTTACCCAACTAGAATCCCTGTTCTCCCATGACTACAATTCTCCTGCACCTACAGCTGAGACATAGAATAGGATTTGCCAAATGGTGTCCAGTCCTGCATCCAGTGCTGATTGATTGTTGAATCCCTGTACCATCTCTAGGGTCAAGACTATTGCTTGTACTTATATAGAACTACTGCTATTACTTCACTCCCTCCAAGATCCATAGCTGTGTTGCCACTGAACTATACTCCTGACCATCCCTCTTCTACAGATGAATGCTTCTGATCTCCTTGGTTGTCTTGGACTGCAAAGGAATCTCACTCAAACCTTTTGTTGGTTGTTTAAAAAACAGAAAAAATGTTATGGAACATAGAGGAATCATAAACAAATGGAAAAGTGAAGTATAAATTCTGCAATAAGAAAATCATGATCTGAACCATAGTCAGTTCGACGTCTTGTTTTAACTGATTGTATAGAGTTTCTCCACTTTTAGTTGCAAAGTATATAATCAATTTGGTTTTGATATTGATCTCCTGGTGATATTTATGTGCAGAGTCATCCTTTGGGTTATTGTTCTCTGCCCTTCCCCAACAATGTGTTGGACACCCTCCTACCAGAGGAGCTCATCTTTCAGTGCCATATCTTTTATTATTTTAATGTTATCAACGGGGTTCCCTTAGCAAAGATACTAGAATGGTTTGACATCTTCTTCTCCAGTAGATAGCTTTTTGTTTGAAGATTTTTTTTGGAGGGGTGAGTCATCATTATGGGACATAACACTAAAGTTTTAAAAAGTATCAATTAAGCATTTTCTTTATAAAAAATAAAGTAGGGGGCAGCTATATGGCACAGTGGATAGGGCACTGACCCTGGAGTCAGGAGGTTCTGAGTTCAAATCTGACCTCAGACACCTAACTGTATGACCTCAGGCATGTCACTCAACCCTATTGCCTTGCCAAAAAAAAGAAAGTTGAATAAAAGTGGAAGGAGGGAAGGAAGGGAGGGAGGAAGGAAAAGAGACAATTGTTGGATCTTATCATTCATAATTAAATCTTGTATCTATAATAAGATAATAATTCTGCCCCTAATAATTTACAGATTTAGTGCCATATCATTCATATTCTCAAGGGGATACTGTATAGTACTAGACAAAATAATGAGAAAATAAATTTCTGTAAACAAAAAGTCTACAATCTCAAGAGAAGTAATAAGATTTAATATAAATAAATAGCATATAACATTAGCAGGCCTCAATTTATATTATAAAGAAGTACTCATAATTATAATGGCTAAAATTGTTTAAGAAAAAAGTAAACTATTTGGAACATTCTAGTTACCTAATAAACAGTGTTTGATAAACCTCTAATTTAAATTATAGGAGGGATGACTCAATTTTTAACAAGAACTACTAATGAAGCAGGAGAGCTTTTTGAAGTAATTAGCTTTAGCTTAGTAGCTTACACCATGTGAATAATGATAATAATGACATAAAATGAAATCAAAATAATAATAATGATTATAAAAATGAAACAACATGAAATTTATTAGACATAGCCAAAACAATCCTCAAAGGAAAATTTATAATTCTAAAAATTCATGTTTCCAAACTAAGAAAATGAAAGCAATGAATTGAGAGATTTAAAAAAAAATTTTAAATTAGCAACACTAAAACAAATGAATTCAAAAACACATACATAGATACACATATACACATGGAAATATACAGAAAGATTGGAAGAAAATAAACTTTCAACATTCCCATAGGAGGTGGAGTGGAATTATTAACTAAATAAGGATTAGAAGAGGTTATAAAAGATAAAATGGAAAATTTTATTGCATGAATTTTTTAAAACAGTGTCAGTAATTTAAACAATGAAAATATAATTTAAAAAGAAACGGTGGTGTTGAAAAGAATATTTTTATTAAAAACCCCAATTAACATTTGATATCCCCAAAATCTAAGAATATGGCACAAATATATAACACCAAGAACCTTCCCCCCATTAATTGAAGAACATGCATAGCTTTCAAGAGAAGAACAAATAAAATGATCACAGGAACAGATATTCTAAATAATCCCTAAAATAGTGCCTAGGACATAATAGTTGCTGATTAACTCTATTTCTTTTAGTTTCTATATTCTTATTATTGGAATAATAATATTTCATTATTTCTATATTCTCATTATAAAAATTCATATCAAATATCTCTGTAACTTCTTATAAAAGGCAAATTGGCAGATTTTTCAACCTCCACTCCCAAGAAGGGAATAGTAAATGTTAAAGGGGCTGTAAGAAAACAAGCATACTCATTCACTGTCAGTGGAACTATGAAATAATCTAATCTTTCTGGATTATTTCAGAATTATGTTTTTTTAATTAAACTGTATTCTGTGAGTCAGTGACCCACCTTCATACATATTTGGATATGTATCCCAAATATTTCAAATGGTAGCAAACTATATATAGGAAAATTAGGAAATAATTGACAGAGGAAAGACAGTGGCCTTAAGAAGGAATGGAAAAGCCTTAATGTAGAAAGTGGGGTTTTAGTTAGGACCTAAAGGAAACCAGGAAGGTCGATAGTAGGAAGGGAGCAGAAAGAATCTTCTAGACATGGGGGATGGCCAGAGAAACTGTGAAAAGTCAAGAGATGGAATGCTTTGTCATTGGAACAGTCACTAGACCATCATTACTGAACCGAATAGTACAGAGTAATAAATAGTACAGAGAATAAAATATGAGAAAGCTGGAAAAGAAGGAGGGGTTATTATGAGGCACTTTGTATTTGTTATTGATCTTGGAAGCACTGAATAAGGGGGTGACTTGCTTAGACCTGAATTTTATGAAAATGATTTAGCATCTGAATCCAAGAGTGACTTGAGGCAGGCAGACCTTCCAGAAGGCTATTGCAATAGTTTATGTATGAAATGATGAGGGTGTACACCAGGCTGGTGATAATGTCAGAAGAGAGAAGGGGGCATTCATAAGAGTTGTCCAATGCCACATCTAATGCCAATGCTTGTGTTTATGACACAACTGGTTATGAAATCAAATGAGATCGTGTATATAAATGTGTTTTTTCATCTTAAAGAATTATATCAATTAAACATCATACATCATCTCTCTATATATTCTCCCTATCCCCTTGTGTGTGTATTTATGTGTGTGTGTGTGTGTGTGTGTGTGTGTGTGTGTGTAAGTAACAAACATACTTCTTTTTTCTGTCTTACACACTGGTGCACACACACATATAGTTCAAAACTTAATACATCTTGAACGAATTTGAATAAATTGGTTTCTCATTCCTTCTGACTTTTCTATCCTCAGTGTAAGCCCCTACTTAGAACTCATGCTTTTAAATGCATGTTCACCTAAGTACCTATTGATTAGGTAATGAATTAATGAATTGTTATATGAATGTAATAAAGAATATAAATGTCATAGAAATTTAAAATATATGCAAATTCAGAGAAACATAGGAAACTTGAATGAACTGATACAGAACAAATAAAGCAGAGATAGAAATCAATAAACAAAAACAACTTCAATAAACTAAATAATTTAACAATAAAAGATATCAGACGTTCCAGAGCATCAAAAATGACCACTATTTCCTTCCTCTAAGTATAATGGTGGTGGTCTACAGTTACAGGATGTTCTATTAGTTTTGCAAACTATTTTTATTATTATAGTGAAATGTTTTCATAGGTCACAGATATTGGGATATATCTATTGCATAAGCTTTTTAAAATCTTTTTTTTTAAAATGAGTATAGGGATCATCTAGGTAGTGCAGTGGATAGGGCAGGAGGAGGAGTCAGAAGGACCTAAGCTCAAATCCAGTCTCAGACAATTGATACTAGCTGTGTGACCTTGGGCAAGTCATTTAACCCCAATGCCCCACAAACAAAGTAAAGATGGAGTTCTTTAGAACACCCAGATTGAACTCAAGTTCTTCGGTTTTTCCACTACATCAGTATCCCTCTTAGAAGACAAACAACTACTATCCTTAGAGAGAACAATACAACTGTCCCTTGCTTTTTACTTAATCCCAGCATTTAAAAGAAAACAAAAAAAAAATGAAGCTTAAATTGAGTTCTTTAGCTGTTTGGCATGAGTTTAAACACCACATGGACCAGTTGTATTTTTCAGTCCTTCCCCTGGCCCCTTTTTTCCTTAAGAAGCAAGCAACTAGATGGTGCAGCAGAGTCAGTGCTGGGCAATAAATAAGGAAAACCTCAGTTCAAATATATATTTACACACACACACACACACACACACACACACACACACCACACACACACACACACACACACACACACACACATACACACACAGAGACTGCCATATTATTCTGGTATATATTGAAACTTGTTTCTAACATTTTAAATACTTGGGAAATGTTTTTAAAACATAATTCTAAAATAATATCTAGAATGATTAGATCACATCATATTTCCACTGATAGTGGACTAGTCATGTTATCTGGGACAAGTCATTTAGCCTGACTAGTGTCCTTTTCTGCAAAATGGAAATAAGAAGTAAAGATCAAATGAAATAATTTCTATAGAGTGCTTTGCAAACCTTAAAATGCTTATATAAATGGTTTTAGTGTTGTTATCATTATTAATTCTCACTTTACATATAAGAAAACTGAAACCTAAAGAAATGAATCGTACTTCCTAAGATCAATCAGCTAGCAAGAAGAAAAGTTGAAACTCACACCCAGATTGAACTCAAGTTCTTCAGTTTTTCCACTACATCAGTATCCCTCCTAGAAGACAAGCAACCACTATCCCAAGAGAGAACAACACAGCTGTTGCTTGCTTTGTACTTACTCCCAGCATTTAAAAAAACAGAAAATGAAACTTAAAATAAAATTAAGCATGCTATTTCCTCATGAGGTTCAATGATAGATAGCCATTTGTCAGGAATTTTGAAGGACTTCCTGTGGTTCAAGTAAGGTTTGGACTCTATGACTTCTGAGTCCCCTTAAAGAATAAGAACTCATAACTGTATCTGGTATCAATCATTTAACTTTACTTGCAGTTCTGTAAAATATTAAGATTTATATAATGATTTTAGGCTTAGAGAACATTCCTTACAGCAACCTTGTGAAGACACTAATGAAAGTATTATTATTATCCCCATTTGATAGACAATGGAAAATGAGGAACAAAGTATTTAAGTGACTTTCTCAAAGTTTTTGTTGTTCACTTGTTTTTGTGGTCATGTCTATTTGTGACCCCCTTTTGGGGGTGGGGCAGTAGGGACCAGTTCTTGACAAAGATACAGGCAGGAATGGTTTGCATTTCCTTCTTAAGATCATTGTAGATATGAGGAAACTGAAGCAAATAGAGTTAAGTTGACTTGCCCAGTGTTCTACAGTAGAAATGACTGAGGTTAAATTTGAACTTAGGATGGTATATCTTCCTGATTCCAGACTGACATGCTCTATCCACTACTGTGCTACCTAGAGGTCTCTATGTATTCTTTTCCCAAATACATAGTAACTAAAGACTAGGTTCATAAGTTTTAGAATTAGAAAGGTACTTAATTATCATCTACAGCCTCTTCACTTTGTGGATAGGGGAAACTGAAGGCTAGAAAGGTTTATTAACTTACTGAAAATAAAACAGAGACACAGATGCAGGATTTGAACTTAGGTTTTCTAAATCCAAATACAGTACTCCTTTCAATATACCACACAAAATTGACAGGCATTTAAGCTGGGTCTTCTAAATTTAAGATTTTCCATAATACCTGATTCTAGAAGAAGAAGAGCAAGAAGACCTAGACTAAAGGAAGCAAACTGAAATTGGAGGGAAAGTAAATGTCATTTGCATCCTTCATTGTTGTTGCCTGTGAACTATTTGAACAATAAACAAACCAGCACTGCAGGAGGACAGACATTGTCAAACCAGAGCAAATCCCTCAAGATCCTAAATGACCACATAAAGAGAAAGACATGAGGGTCTCTTTGTTTCCTGGGTTGATCTCTACAGACTCTGAAAAGTAAACACAGAAACTGCATAAAAGGCACACAAAGCCATCTGGAGAGAGAAACAGAGACCCCTGCTTTCAGGGCATGACTAATTCACCAAATAAACATATTCATATTTTTAGTGAGTGTTCCACCTAGGTTTTTAAGGACAAAAACCATGACAGCCCATACTACTCCCATAGAAGTTGCAAACATCCTTTAGGATATAGAGTAAGGTTCAGGATTGGTTCAGTGGCCTAGATTCACTACTGGATTTATGATGTATTTCAATCAAAAAAGACTTCCAGTATTTCCACAGGTACCCAGATGAAAAGTTAGCCATGAAATAAACTCATATGTGATAATCTTTCAATTATCATATTAATTCTTGAAGTTTAGACTAAGGGAGAGAAGCCAAAAATAAAATCAGCCCCTCCCAACTTCAAACTGCAATATGTATGTGAACTTGTGAAATGGGACTGGCTTTCTTTATTATTCTTTGCCATTCTACATGAAAGGAGAAGAGTCTCTCATTTGCCCCCAGGAACAAAGATTTCAGAAATCTAGGCTAGATCTCACAAACCACTCAGTAGCAACTCCATGAGGAGAACAGAAAGAGGAAAACTATGTCCCCATAAGTTGGCACTAATGACTTTGAACTTGAAATTAAAGGACTAATGCTTTGTAGGAACTAAGATAAACTATGAACCTCATCCATTTCTACCACACCCATTCCCCTAAGGCTAGTAATAGAGGGTACATTATATCTCCAAAGTTTTGGAGAGAAAATATATGTTGTGCTTTATCTTTGAAGTAAATATCCCTTTTTAAAAGTTAATCTGAAAGCAAGTGGTCAAATGGAACTTAGATGCTAATCAGTGGGGACCAAAAAAAAGTGCAAATAACATAGCCAATGGGGACTGGAGTCAGTGATATTAAAGAGATCTCCCCAACTTTTTTAGAATATCAGAGAATTTGAAGGTTGTAAAATCTAGTTTTGAGAAATTAAGCAAAGAGTTAATCATGTTATGACATAAACTGATGCTCAGATTTGAATTTACCCTTGATTAATCAATCAGTCAACTAGAATTTATTAAGAACCTATCATGTTCTGAGTTCTGTACTAAGTACTGGGAATATAAGGAAAAGTAAAAAAAAAACAGATCCCGATCTCAAGAAATTAACTTTAAAATGGGGGAGGTAACATAGAAACAACTAAGTACAAACAAGACATAACCCAATAAATTAAGAATGGTTTTAGAGAGAAAACACCTATAATAAAGAATACTGGAAAAGGCTTTTTGAAAAAGATGAAACTTCAGCTACCACTTAAAGAAAGTCAATAGTAAAACTAAGATGAAGATGAGGAGGGAGAACAATCCAAACATGGGGGTCAGCTGGCAAAAACTCTTAATTGTTAATTCTATGAAAGAAATAGCAGAGGTCAGTGTCTCTAATATCATATAACTTATAAGGTGTAAGACTGTAGAAGTAGGAAGGGGTCAGATTATGAAGTGCTTTAAAATCCAAAAAAATAAGATTTTATATTTGATTCTAGAGGTAAGAAGGGGTCCCTGAAGTTTACTGGTATAGGGAAAAGATAATATAGGTAAATTTGTACTTATCAAGGATCATTTTGAGTGCTGAGTGGAGGATAGATTTGAATAGGGGAGAGAAGGTAAGAAGACCAATCAGCTACTTCAAAGGTTGAGACATTAGGTGCTGAGACATACATTAGTGGTGTTGTAATGTCAGAGGAGAGGAGTAGTATATGAAAAATGCTATGAAGGTAAAACTTATTTTGGCTTCAAAATCTTTCACAACCTAGCCTTCATACACACACACACACACACACACACACACACACACACACACACACATATACAAGTGCCTGGCCTGAAGTAAGGGAAAAAAAATCATCTTTTTGACTTCAAATTCAGCAACAGATACTTAATAGTTATGTGACCCTAGGCAAGTCATTTAATCCTGTTTGCTTCAGTTTCTTCATCTGTAAAACTGAGCTGGAGAAGAAAATGGCAAACTATTCCAGTGTCTTTGCCAAGAAAATTCCAAATAAGGTCAAAAAGAGTTGGACATGACTGAAACAACTGAAAAACAGCAAACCACATATAAGGATTTCTCTGAGCTTCATATTGACTATTTTAAAAAGTAATATAATCAATGCTTTATCATATTTTATTCAGTTTGTTAATTATTACCCAATTATATTTTAATCTCTTTCAGGACATATTCAAAAGTATAGTAGGTTTCATGACACCCACTGACTGAGTATTTGACACCTCCACTCTAGGTAACACTCTAGGATTATAAAATGGCAGATAAGGGGTAAGCCTTCATTAGTAGAGGGAGCTTCCACATCCAGCTCCCTCTATTCATGAAATCATAGGTTCAATTCCAATTCCCTATTCCATATCATGGATTAGAGTATAATCAAATTTGAAATTGAGAACTTTCCCTTGGTAGAAGAGTTTAAAATGAGATTGTCTTGAAAAGGAAATGAATTTTCTTGTGTTTACAATTTGCTAGGAGTCAGAACATGGATAGTCTTCCTCTAATATAGATCACTCCTTTTCACTTGTTGCTTCCTCCATCCATGCTTCTACCTGGTAACCTTCCTCTTTATTTCCTCATTATTACTGGGACTTCAGGCATTGGTCTACCCTAAGGCCTTCTTTACTTATTGTGAAACATCATTACATCTCCTAAACCTTTACTCCCCAGCATCAGTGACTTAATGAAGTAGATTAGATGAAGAAATATTTTTCATGTATGTGATATCAAACCTGTGTTCCCACAAGTTGATTCCCCATCACTTACAGGGTAAAAAAGGGAAAAGAGAAGGGGGAAGAAAAGGGAAGGGAAGAGAAAAGGTCATGGATCAATTCATTTTTTAAAGCAACAATTGAAGATCATTCACCAAGTCCAATTAAACATTTTCATTTAAGATGGCTAAGAAGGTACATACCTGTTTTTTCTTTGAGCACAGGAAATTTGTTCATGCAAGTAAAATAGGGAATTTAGCAAAAAGGAAAGAGAAAGATGAGTGGGAACTGGGAGTTAAACAAAAGTCAACTCTTTTATGTTTATATAAATGTGGTTATGATTTAATTATATGGTTCCTGGGGGTGGCTTTAATTGAATAAAGGGATATCTGTCACTCTTGTCATTGCCAACAGCAAAACTGCTTTGCTTCATTCATTTAATGATCCTCTTACTGATTGTGAGGCTAATAAAACTCTCCAGGAACCACAGGGTCATTCATTCAATGATCAAGCCTTGTTTTCCAAGGTTTAGCCCTGAGCCACAAAAACCCTCTGGTCAGAAAGTTGACTATAAGATTTCAGTCCAAATAGAAATTGTTTAGTATTTTACATTCTCCCCACCTTCACCACTATTACCACCTGAAAAACTCTGAAAAGCCCTCTGAATCTTGAAAATATGCATAGTGAATATGTTTTCACAAGCTCTAGTTCTTCTGTGCTCCAATAGTGTTGTTTTTTCCAGAAATTATTCTGGGCAGAACACTCCCCAGGATTATGAAAACTTCTTTCTCATTCACTGAGCAACATGAAGCCTCCTCTTTTCCCTTTGGAACTGGGTGTATACTTCACACTCAATCCACCATCTCCTGACTTTATATGCTAGTTCAAGTTTTCTTCCAAGGACAAGATAAAAGTCTTCTCAATAAGAAGGGTATTGATAAGATGGAAGATGTTCAGAGGAAGGTATCTGTGAGGGAAATGAACACCATGCCATACCAGAAGTGGAATGACCTGAAAAAGGAAATATTTGTGGATAACAGGAGGGTCATAGGAAGAGATATAAAAGCTATTTTAAAGTAATAAGAGGCATTTCCTCATTATCACCAATTTGTAGAATCTCTGCTCCTTTCAAAACTCAGTTTAGGTGCTACCAGCTACATGAAACCTGTCTTGATCTCCCTGACTAGAATTTAAGATCCATGAGATCAGATTTTTTTCACATGTCTCTAGGCATTTTTAATACTTAATGTACAGTCTGCCTTAAAGTAGATGCCAAATAAATGCCTGTTGATTAATTGATTGATCCTTCAAATTATTAGAGCTGTCTCTCTCTTGAAATAACTTTATATTACATTGTTTATAAACACTGGAATTATCTTTTTGTCACTAGAATCTAATGAAGTTTCTTGCAACACAATAGCTAATTAATACTGTTTGCTGAACTGTTGATCCCTCATTAGAATTGAATAACTATATTTTTTAGCCTCATTCCATAGCCTCATCATATCCATTTCCTGTCTTTTGTAAAATTGCCTAAAGTCATATCTGTGTGGAACCATAGAGTTACTATTTGGAGCTGTCATAATAACAATGAAGAAATGATCTAGGTATGGTTGTGAACATGAAAAAAAAATGGGGTAGTTTGCTTCCCTTTGTACAGATCATTGTTTAAATTACTATATTGTGGCAGTAGTGCAGTGGATAGAGCAGCAGCCCTGGAGTCAGGACGACCTGAGTTCAAATCTTACCTCAGACACTTAATAATTATCTAGCTGTGTGACCTTGGGCAAGTTACCTAACCTCATTGCCTTGCAAAAACAAATAAATAAATTAATGAATAAATATATAAATAAGTTATTACATCATTTCATTTTTAATGAGGTACCAAATAATTTGAAGATAGGATGATGAAATTCAACACATTCTTGGTCCTAATAAACAATCTCATCTAAACTGACTCTGCATCATTAAAAAAAATTTGAGGGTTTTTTTCATTAATTTTCATTTTAAGCTATTTTAAGAAATTGAAAGTACTGTTTTGCTAGGATGTTGTACTGTTTTATAGTAGTTTATTCCCTGGAAAGGGCATTTGTTATTGTTTGTGGGATTGTCATGAGGCTGATTGGGGCAAAGTCCTTCTTTTCCTCTCCTCCAAAACACCAAGTTCAAATTTGGTGCCAGGATTGACATCACTGATTTAAGGGGAGAGGAAATAAAGAATCTTTATTATCTCTTCTGGGTACCATTTAGCTTCTGGTCTTGGTGGTATTTAGTTCTAGTTTTCAAAAAGCAAACAGTATATTGTTCTTCTCTTAGCTGATTTTAATAAAATTGTCACTATTTTATATCACCTGGTATACCTTTACAGTGCCAGGATGAGAAATGGTTTGAATCTCCTTCCTTGTAGAAGTAAACCAAAATAAAGTCTTTCTCATAAGAAAGGGCACTAACAATCTGGTGAATGTCCAGAAGAAGGCAATCAGGTCAGTGAAGGGACTAGGATTTATTGGAGAATAAGAGGCTTGTGGACAAGGGTTGCAGCAAAAGGAAGAAATATAATGTGTATTCTAAAGCAATGAAATACTTCACTGTATTTTATTGGGACCAGAAGGCAGAAGTAGGAGTAGTGATTAGAAACAACAAAGAGATGGAATTCAGTCTTAACAATGAATACTGTATAAAAGTATAGCTGACTTTCCCAATATGTGATGAGTTCCTCATTTCTGGTGGTCTACAAGTACAGCTTGGATGACCAACTGGTAGAAATTTCTGCTCAGGTCCAGGTTAGATTAGTTGATATATGTGGTCCCTCGAAGCTCTGAACTACTTTGATTCTGGTATTCTAAATTTCAAATGGTAGAAACTTTCTTCACTAGAATCAAATTTTGAAGGATGCATTGTAGTGACCTTCAAGTTCTACAAACTTTACTTTTTCTCATTATCCCCCTGTTCCTTCTCCATCAGATTGAAATGAGTTATACCTGGGCCTAAATTTGAATGTTCCCCAAAAGCTTCTGATGGTAAAGGAGAAGATTTTGGTTTGATTCATTCTGTAGGCCTTTGGGGAGTAAAGACACCTACTGTCTATGAACTATTCTGACTACTCTGTGGCCTCTGAGGACCATTAATTTCCTTGGAACACCCAGTTTGCAGCTTAGTGTGTGAGCTGCCCTTGCATGCCAACATCCACAGGATAATAATTTGCAGCTGCTGTTGAAACCTTCCCAGTCCTTTTAAAGTTCTGTGTGTACAAGTGTAAATTCACCCAGAGACAAAGGAAATATGTTCAATTATTTTATTGCATTTCTCTCCAATGCACATCATGTTTTCTCCGACTCATTTAGACATTGAAAACAGTCCAAGAAAAACATAAATAAAGATAAAGAGATCAGAAAGACAAAGGCTAAACCCAAAGTATGCCCTTGGTTTGTGGTTTAATGTGTTTATGTGGAGAATTATTGTCCTTTTCATCTTGAAGTCTGTTCCTTTTATGTTATATTTGAATTAATTGCACATGGAAATACTTCTAAGCTGAGATACAGTGATGATTTTCTGAGCGCAAAGCTGGATGGAAACTCCAGAGCTTATTAGCTGGGATATTTGAAGCAAAATTATTCCAGCTTTTACTCATTTGTTACTCCAAAAATCAAACAAAAAAAATGATCTATGTGGCAATCTTCTATGTCAGCTATATTCCTTCTCTCTTCAAACATCACAATGATTATAATGACACAAAGGTTGCTTTAAAAAAATAAGACCAGCATCTGTAGGTAGCAATCCATGCCAATCCCTGTTTCCCTTGTGTATGAATAATTCCTTATTATTATATAACATTTATGAAGTGTCCTCAGCTTTCAGGGTGTTATTTGTTCCATGAGAAAGACATGAATAGTCTCTACTTTCAAGTAGACTACAAGTACCTACTTCAGGCTGTGTAAATAGGTTTTGTGAGGTCATTGGGCAATACTCTGAAACACTGACAACCCATAAATGAAGGTAGCATTCCTTTTCAGAAAAGAACAGACCAGTAAATTCAAGGATGGCTATTTTATTTCTGAGCAGAAGAACTCTGCTAGCCCAGGAAAATAAATGTATTCTTGCACATAGTAGGAATTCTGCAAACATTTGGTATGTACATGAATGGATGAGTTGTTCATTGAAGAAGAGAGAAGGGTTTTAGCTAGCCCTTTTGCAGATCTCTTTAATTATGGTAAACAACATAGAGACTGGAAATGCAGGTTATTCTTCAGATAATCAAAGTACCTGGAGTATAGTGCTTCCCACATAATAGACACTCAAAAAGTATTAGTCGAATGAGTAAAAAGCAAAAGCTGTCTGTGGCTACTGGGTAGACTTAGTTCTGACAGCTGGTTTCAATTCTCTTTGGGAATGAGAAGAAAGCAATAGAAGAATCCAGGGCAGAAAGTTTCGGATTGGGAACAAGGCTTTCAAAAGTCAAGGAAAACAAAACAAAACAAAACAAAACAAAACAAAACAAAACAAAAAAGCAGGAAAGAATGGAGGAATCATTGACAAAACATCATTACCAACATAAATCAAGACTTACTTTGGGTCCATTGCCTATTTCCTAAATGAATCTTCATGTCAAATTTACAACTAGAGGTTAGCCAAGCATCCCCACCCAAATCCCCTCCAGACAGGATGAACCCTAGGCTCTAGGATTCTTCAAAATAAACTGCCTACAGCTTCTGGAGAAAAGAGAAAATTTATGAGTAATCAAAAAACCACAAAAGTAAAAGAAACCTTAGAGGAAGTCGGCTCCAACTGAAACTTTCTCTTGATGTTACTGTTGTCATTTCAGTTTGATCCAATACTTTATGATCCCATTGGAGTTTCCTTGGGAAAGATACAAGAGTGATTAATCATTTTTTTCCATTTCTTTTTCCAGATCATTTTACAGATAAGGAAATTGAGGTAAATATGCTTAAGTGATTTGCCCAGGATCACATAGCTAGTAAAATGTCTGAAGCCAAATTTGAAATCACAAGATGAGTCTTCCTACTTCTAGACTAGGCAATTTACTCACTGTACCACCTAGCTGTCTATCCCCTTTAAAGCATTTTTCAAAATGAACATCTATTCATTTTCTACTTGAAGAGCTCAAGTTAGAGATAACTGAGCATATCCTGAGTTACCTCAATCCAATTTTGATTAAGGCTAATTTTTAGGAAGCTACCTCACACCATATATATATACATATATATATATATATATATATATGTATATATATATGTATACATATATATATTGCATATATAGTTGTATACATAATTGTTTGAATATTGTATTAACTATAAGCCTACAAGATTGTAAGATTTTTAAAGACAAATATTCTTTTTGTCTTTATATATTAGTACAGTTTCTGAAACATATAAAATGCTTATAAATGGTTTTGGTTTAATGATTAGCCCTAGGTCTTAATCTTTTTCCCTTAAATGTCTATTTGTGTTATATCACTCAGGAAGCAAATTCACTAGAGCTAGAACCATATTGTCCTTGAGGAATAGGAAGAAATAAGAGGTTTGGGATAGATATGTATTTCCAATCTAATTGTAAACTGAATTTTTCAGTCCAAGGAATTAGAGTATTCAGATTCCCAATGGCAACATAATGTGAGGCAAAACTATTTCTTCATAATCTACTAACTTTCTGTAATGACCACAAAATGAAGAGAGCACTACCCATAGCACCTCAGGACCAAGTGTAATACTTCTGTTAAAACAGCCTTTAATAGTTTAATCTGCTATCACCTAGAACAACAGAACCAAATGCAATACTTTTTCTAAAACATACTTTAATAGTTCAATGTATTTTCAAAATCATTGAAGGAAGTCTTTTCAATAGTGAGATTCTTTCTAATTTTGAGCAATTCTTAGCCCTGTGGTAGCATCCTGGATCCTTCCAGGAACTCAGACAAATGTGTTGAGACTTTCCCTCAGATCTCTTGATTTTTACCTTTACAGCAATTAAACACAGGAATTATACATTGATTATCCTTTGCTGTTACTAATTAACTGGCTCACCAGTTTTTCCCATGTTACATTGCTTTGAGATATAAACAGCACTTCTCTGATATAAATCTTGGTTCTTTATGTGTTACAATACAGTTGCCCCCATCACAAGTCTCTCCATTGCCCTTTTGAAGATTCTCATCTTTTATTTCTCAGAGAGTGTGTCATTCTATGACCCTCAGTCATACAGCCTCACCAAGAAGATATTGTCAATGAAATTGGATTTTGTACCAAAAAGAAACTTGGGGTTATTAAAAGCAATGTGCAATTTTTTTTACACAATCCATCTCATTCTTTTTTCAGTCCAACTCAGTAATCATTTGTGGTGTCTGTCCAAGATATATGTTCTGCTGGTATGCCAAGTAGGCTGTACATTAGACTGAATGAGACCTTAGAGGGCATCTGGTCCACTCTTTCATTCTACTAATGAGGAAATCAGACTAAAGTGGTTAAGTAACTTGCCTAAGGTCACATGAGTAGTAAGTGACAAAGCCAGAAAAAAGGATTACTTGAAGAAGTTGAAAATACTTCATATAGAGAGGATAAAGTTTAGGGGCTGAGGTTTTGGGGTGGGGAACAAATGCCATCTGTCCAAACATTTAAAAGAGTGGTGTTAAACTCAAACAAAAACTGGGACCAGGAAACCAAACATAAGAAACAATGTGGGATGCATATTTACTTCTTTTAAAATGTAATATTATCTATATCTTACTGTATTTTTATTTTTTTAAATATTTCTCAGTTTTTATTTGACTCTGATTTGAGTCATACTCAGGAGTGTTGTGGGCTGCATGTGGCTAGCTATAGGTCACATGTTTGACACCTCTGATTAAAGGACTAGATCATGTAGTGGGGTGATTAATTTACTCCACATGGCTCCACGGGGTTGAAATTGCATCAATCAATGGAGTTTCAAAGAAGCAAACCTTAGGCTTGTTGTAAGGAAAAAATGCTTAGCAATTAGAGCTATCCGAAAGTGAAATGGGTTATCTTAGGGATATTGGATTCCTCCTTGCTAGAGATTTTTCAGGTCGACCATTTGTCTGCTGTTTTGTAGAGAGGATTCTTATTCAGGGATACAGTGGACTCTTCGAGCTCTGAAATTCTGTTCTTTCATGAAAACAAATCAAGAAACATGTTACTGGAACTGAGCTATTCTAAATACAATTTTGAAAAACTCTTAAAGAACCATGATAGAAACACTAATTTTCCTAATGGAAGAAAAAATTTCATGTTTTCTTAGAGGAAGGCAAGAGAAAGATGAAAGAAACCTTCATCTCCTTCTCAGGCTTCTGTATGTAGAAACTGAACAGTCACTTCCTGGAAACAAGAGAAACAGGACAAAACATTCATCTTTTAAAGCTTCTGACTATTTTATCATATTTTTTTCTCTAGGAAATGTTTAGAAGTCCTTACTAAAACATCATTCTTAGATTAGAATAGATTTCATTTTCTGTCTTTGATTTAACATAGACAATCCTGTCAAGACTTGAGTTATGATTTGATGGTGGTATTATTGCATTGCTGTTCCCCCACTCCCACCCCCAGTAATGTGAATCAATCTGATAAGATCTAAAGCAGGTCTTACTGTGTTAAGCACCTGGTCAAGAACTTTCAGTGGCTCCCTGAGACTTCTAGGGAAGAAGAGAAATTGGTATCAATTGGTATCAATTGGTATCAATACAAATTACTTAATTTGACATTTAAAGATCTTTACATTCTGGTTCCAGTCTAATGGGACTGTTTTCTTCTACCTCCAAACCTTTGCACAAGTTTCTGACTATTATTCTTCTCTCAAATCTTTCTCTTTAGAAATTCTTCCTATATTGAACTTCCAAGTCTCCTAAACATTTGTTCTCTCTCTCTCTCTCTCTCTCTCTCTCTCTCTCTCTCTCTCTCTCTCTCTCTCTCTCTCTCTCTCCCCTAAAATCATTGAGTGTATGGCCATTTGTTAACATGTTGGGTCCCCACAACAATAGATTGTAAATACTTTGAAGAAAGTGTATTTTTTTGCTTTAATTCCATCTTGAATATTCCATGTAGAAGACTCTTCAAAAAGGTTTTTTTGTCTTAGATAAGATTTAATCTTTTCACAATTTCTTGTCCAAGTCTCTCCTTGAATAAACTGACAACAGTCACTAGTTAGATATAGAATCTATAGTAAAGGAACAGGGAGAATCTAAATAGAACAAAAAGAAGATTGATTCTTCAGCTTCATGATCTAATCAGAGGATAGAATCAGCTGGAATACCACCAGGATCTCTACAGGAACAGCATTTTTACACTGATAGAAGGGTGTTGAAAATTCCTTTGATGTAGAAAAAATGATCTTAATAATAATAGCTTGGAATTATCTTGTACTTCAATGTTTACAAAGTGCTTTACAAATATTATCCTATTTTTATCCTTACAACAACCCTGAGAGATAGATGCTAATTGCTATTCCCATTTATACATGAGGAAAGTGAGGTAGACAGAGTAAATGATTTGCCTAGGATCATAAAGTTTATTAGTTCTAAGGTCACATTTGACCTTAGGTCTTCCTGTCACCAGATTATCCACTGCACCACCTAGCTGTCTTAGAAAGACTTGATGGGAAGGACAATTGTCTACAGTAATTATATATATATATATATATATATATATATATATATATATACATATATATGTATATATGTATATACATATATATATAGCAGCTGTATAAAATATGGAAGAAATTGTATTTACAAATAATTCACTTCTATTATCAATTATCACTGTATGAACTAACAAGTTTTTAAAGAAGCTAAAACAAATTGCCTGTGCTAAGAAGTCAATAAGGATGGAGAAATGAAGAGCCCTGTGAAAGATAAGGATATTTTTCCCCTTTAGCTCTAGCAGAAAAGAATTCTGGTAGAGATTGGCCAGTGTACTAGGATGATCTACTCAAGGAGTCTGAGAATCTCTTTTCTTTAAAAACAAGATACTTTAAATCAGCACTACATGTTAACCTTGACTGCTTGGGTTCTGCAAGGAAGGAACTGTACTCCTTATCATTTCTGGAGGGGAGGCACTAGACACATTTACAAACACATCTATAACTAGTATAAAATAAAGGACAACAGATGAATGAGAACTTGATTTAAAATAATAATTGCACAACAAAGTTCTAGTGTCTTCTTTTACAGAGTGTTTTACAGAATGGTTGTTGACTGCTGTTAGAAGACTGGGTAGCAAGTAAGAATGCTTAAAGATCATCCTATTTAGAGAAAGAGGATATTAGCTAGACAAGATATGAATAATCCTATGATTTTCTATTTAATATGAATGATGTATCCTATACTGGGGCATGTCTTCTAGTCAAAATGAATGGAATATTCATATAAAAAATGAAAGTTGAATAAGGATAAAGATTTCATTTATATTTAAAACCAATTCAATGTAATTTTGCAAATATTTAAGAACCTACTATGTGCAAACCTTGAGCCAGGTCATGGAAAAAAAAGAACAAAAACACATCAATCCTTGTCAAGAAGTCAATAGTTACATAAGAAATGGAAGATAGAGGAAAGAAACTAAAGGACAGGGAAATTAAGAAAAAGTTTACCCTTCTAGTCCAATTAAAGGGTTTTGTGAGTGAAGAGATAAAAATGGATCCAAAAGATACTATGAATCTAGAATTGACAAGAAATGACAATTGTTTGGAAATGAATGTGAACAAGAGGGAAGAGTTGAGAATATCTCTGAGATAAGAGGTAGTGAGAAATTCAGGATGATTGCTAAGTTGTGAGCCTGAGGACTAGAGAAGTTAGTATTGCTCACTAAAGTAATAAAAATATGTGGCAGTCAGGCAGTAGAAGTGGGGGATTACTGAGGAAAAATAATGTCAGATTTAAAATATCTACTCAACATCCAATTTGAGATGTCTGAAAGGCAGCTGGAGAAGTGAAATTGGAAAGAAACAGGGAATTGGGTTAGGAAAGGCATATTTGAGAATTATCAGCATAGAAGTAGTAATTAAATCCATAGGACCTGATGAGAACAGTAAATGGAAGTAGTGAAGAGGAAGAAGAGAAGAGGGCCAAGTATAACAACCCTGGAGGCACCTATGGTTAGACTGCATGATCTGGAGGAGGATCCAGCAAGGGAGTCAGAGAAGTGATTAGATAGGCAAAGGGAAAACAGGAGATAGTGGTATCCCAAAAACTTAAAAAGAAGAGAGTTTAAAGGAGAGAGTGATCAACAATATCAAAGACCACAGAGAAATCAAGAATAATGAGGATTGAGAAAAGGTTATTGAATTTGGCAACTAAACGATCCTTAGTAACTTTGGAGAGAACATATGAAGTGGAATGATAAGGATGTAAGGCGTTATGAAGAGAATTAGAAGAGATAAAATAGAGACATCCTATTCTATCTGGCCTTTTCAAGAAGTTTGGCTACAGGGGACAAAGAGATATATGATAACAGTTAGTGAAGATGGAAGGGTCAACTGAGGGATTTATTTTTTCTGGACAGGAAAAACAAGCATGTCTGTAGAGAATAAGAAATGATTCAGTAGAGAGGGAGAGATTGAAAGTAAGTGAAAGCTTGGAGATAACAAGGGGCAATATAGTGGAGGAAATAGAATGGAATGGACCTCACTTGAACAAGTAGAGTAGTTAACCATTTTATCATGTGAAATAGGAGTGAAGGTAGGAGAGAGGTACTAGGATGGTTATTGTACTTTGCACTCTTTTTTTTACTGAGTCTGTTTCTTTTTTTTATTTTTTCATCCATATGTACATGTATATTTTGTAAGTTACAAAATTTCATTCCACCCCTCCTTCCCACCCCCTTACCCTCAGCAACAAACAGTCAGGTTAGCATTGTACATACATATTTTTCAAAAATATTGTACTTTGTTCTCAAAGAAGGCCAAAATGATGTCACTATGTCAGGGCCATCATACAGTGTGTCTGATTCTAGTTGATCAAACCAATATGAGGTTGGAATGGTCTATAACAGATTAGGCACAAAGAGTTCATATGAACATTTTGGAATTTAAATGACTCTAAATTTGTGCATTGCACATTTCTTTTGAGCTACTGCGATTTTTTAATGTGATCATCTTTTTTGATGTGAACACAACCATCCTTGATGATTCTGTGCTATCTCACAAGCAATTCCACGCAGCTAGGTAATTATTAAGTATCTAAGGCTGGATATGAACTCAGGTCCTCCTGACTCCAGATCTGGTGCTTTATCTATTGTACCACCTAGCTGTCCCTCCAAAATTCTTCAGAGACCTTGAGACAGTTTTGAAGCATTTCTTCTGACCTTTATGACCTTAGTTAAGTTCTCCAAAAAATGAGTACTTTAGGCAAACATTTGGCATTCAAACAATATGGTCAACCCATCAGACTTGCACTCTCTATAGTAGAGTTTGATTGTTGGGTAAATCAGTCTGAGAAACTATCTCAGTATCTAGTACCTTATATTGCCTTGTGATCTTCAGAATTTTCCTAAGATAATTCAAATGGAAGCAATTCAGTTTCCTGGTATATAGCTTGTATATTTTCTAGGTTTCACAGGCATATAACACTGAGGTCAACAGAACAGTTCTGTAGACCTATAGTTTGGTAGACAGACTAATATCTTTTCTCTCACACAGTTTCCTTCAGAACCTTCCAAACTCTGAGCTGGCTTTGTATGGCATGTATACATCTCATCCTCTGTGTGTACAGCCCTGAGAAGTAAGGTAAGTGATTTATCCACAGAATTCAAAATTTCTTCATGTATTGAAATTGATGATTCTGTATATATGAATGCTGTGATGCTGACTGAAGGAGGACCTCTGTTTTCTTGGTGTTGTTAGACCAAAATTAGCACAAACAGCAAAGAATCAGTCTATACTCTGGTACTTCATTGAGTACACAATCATTTATGAACAAAAAGTCATACACCAACTCTCTTTTCACCTTAATCTTAGCTTGTAACTTTTTCAAGTTAGTTTACCATCATTGGTATAGTTGACCTTGATGCCATTTTTGTCCTCATTGAAGGCATAAAAGCATCACAAAAACATACTGCTAAAAACCATGGTTTTTTGATTAAGAAAGCACCAAACCATTATCCATTCTCTAGAACCCAGGAAAGCATGCCATTATAAAACGTAAGAACAATACTTATGAATTTCTCTGAGAAACCAAATTTGACATAATTTTCCACAAGCCTTCACAAGTGCCAAAGGTTTTTGTTAAATCATCAACCATTGTCAACAAACCTCTCTTCTGCTCCTGGACTTTCTCCTGAAGCTGTCAGGCAGCAAACACCATTTTGGCTTTTCCTAGACCTTTTCTGAAGCCACACTGGTTCTTAAATAGATTACCATCTTCTAAGTGAAAAATCAGACTATTAATGAGAACTGGCAAGAATTTTGCCAGCAATGGCTAAAAGAAATACCACTGAGATTGTCCCAGGATAACCTATTTCCTTTTCCTTATAAAGATGGAAAATAGAGGCATCCTTGAACTCCTCTGGGATAACCTCTTTTTGTCATATAACCCAGAAAATTTTTGTCAACTTTTTTATGTGCAATGGAACCTCTACCTGGTAATTTTAAACTAGAATAAAATCAGCATCAGATGCTTTGCCACACAAGAGGAACTAATGGCATTCAAAACTTCTTCAGTTGGAAGTTCAATCAGATAGGGATTAGCTTCAACCTGAGATAAATATAAGCCATGATTTTAGCATGCTGATGGTCTCTTAAGAACAATGTGGAAGTTATAATCCCATCTCTCCAGGACCATGACTTTTTCACTAAGCAATTTTCCTCCATGAGCACTGAGTAGTTGAGATACACCACAGATCTTTGGCTGAAAGATAACCTCAATTCATCATAAGAGCTTTTGGGATTATTGCTATCAACATAAAACTCAATTTCATCTGCCTTCCTACCAAGTCAAGAATTCTACCCTTCTCTAAGTTTCATTTGTGCTTTACTTTTGTAAAAATTTTATTTATTTAAGGCAATGGGACTAAGTAACTTGCCCAAGGTCACACAGCTAGGCAATTATTAAGTGGCTGAGACTGAATTTGAACTCAGGTACTCCTGACTCCAGGGCTTATGCTCTATCCACTAGCTTCCCCCATTTGTGCTTTACTTTTGATAGAATTAAACACTGCCTTCTTAAAGACAGATGAAATATCTTGCTGGTAAACCCTGTGGAGTTCTTGTTTGTCATTTAGCAGCTTTTGCCCATCATTTTGGTCAAACTAATCTTGGTGTTTGTGAGTGTACTGACCCAGAGACTGTATAACAAATCTCTGACTTCTACTTATTCCTTTTCTGCTCCAATGTTGCCAACTCTGTGTTGGCTCAGCTCTCCCTCCAATTTAGAAAAAGCTGTTCATGCTCAGAGAAGCATTGTATTCTATTGATGTTAAGTCTTCTTGTAGTCTTCTTGCCTTGGGATCACTTCTTTTGTGAAATGCCAATGTTTAGCTTGGAGAGTATAAGTTTATGTAGATCAGCTCTCTATTCCACATATCACTTTTGTCACTGTCACATCCTGTCTCTTCTCTCTAAATAGTCTATTAATGATAATATTTGCTGTGTGGGTATATCTACAAAATGTTGTGTTATTTAGGTAAATGGATGAGAAAATCAGTAGATGCACAGGCTTCATTAAAAAGTAGCCATTGCTATTGATGTTTCCAACTCCATTTCTCTCAAGACTTTCTGCCATATCTGATAATCTGTGCCTATTCTGACATTAAAGTGACTAAGTTTTGTCCTCTTTTGGCAAATTTATGAGGCAGGTCTCCAGGTCTTCATAAAATTTTTCATCAGAGTTTGTAATGGTGGAAACATAAGCACTGAAGATGGTGGGATGGCACTTCCTACAAGTGGCAATTGCCTTATCATGACTCATTTACTCATTTTGGTAGGTATTCACACGTACTGATTAAATTAGTTTTAATTGCAAAACCTACAGTGGTTTTATAACATTCCTAATAATCCTAGCACTCCAGAAGATCATGTATCCTGCTCCAATTTCAGTCAATAGCCTTCATTTACCAGTCTTGTTTTAGTCAGGACTGCTATTTGGTTGTGATGCCTGATGAGTTGTCTTGCAACATGAGTTGTTCATCTTTCAAGTATACTGAATTTCAGGTTGTTCACAAGTGTGTACACTTTCCATACACTAATGCTGAGTGAAATGATCCTTGAAAGTATTTTTATATATTTTTGCCTGTGTTTTGACCACAAGGTGGAAGCTCTGCTTCTTATGGCAAGCAGGACAGAGTTGGTTGAAGCAAACACATTTTAGGGTACTTTTGCTATACCTTTCCTCAAGCCCAGATGTGGTAAGGTTTTCAAAGAGGGTTCTCAAGAGATGGCCCAATTCTTCTGCTAGTTCAGTGCAGAGAGAAAACAATCCTGTGCCCTGAGTTGCTACATATAGATTATAATAGCAGCTCTTAGTATGTCTGTACTTGTTGCTTTATCACCTACCTATCACTGCAGGGCTTTGAAGTAGGTAAAAATGGCATGAGTTATATCTTTTGATGAGCATAAATTGAACTCAAGAGAGGCAGATTTACTCAAAGTCATTAGCCTCGCTCTTCTTTCCAAAATCATCAATGTCCAATGGCAAGACAAAAGTTCAGACAGGATGGTGCAGGATGCAATGAATGACCTTAAAATCGTGATGTCTAATCAAGTTCTAAGTAATTCACAGTACCTGTTTCAGCTGCTTCCATAGCCACTGGAGCAAATTGTTTTCATCCCCCCTTCAACCAGGAAAGGCTTCACATGTTTGGGTTTGGGTTTGGGTTTGGATTTGGGTTTGGTCCAATTTACCAAAGGGCTCAATACTTTTTGATTAGTCTTAATCTTATTTATCCTGTCTGCTGAAGTAGTTTACTAATTGTATGATTGATGTACATAGTATAACTTCTTGGAGCCACAGGTAAGGTAAAAATTGGTGTGAATTAGGTGGACACCAAAGATGGAAAGCAAACATCTCAGAAGGTATCAAAGTGACATAAGAAGAGGGGGAAAAGAGAAAATTCCTGGAATAGCCTCAATTTTTTTTCATGTAAAATAAGAGGTATTTTTCAGCTAAGGGAGTAGAGGGAAGAGAAGATATGAGAGGTTGAAAGGGAGTTGAAAAGGTTTAGAAGAACAGTCATGAAAAATGAGATAATGAGTTGATTAGGGAACTAAGATAGAATTGCCTAGCAGCAGTGAAGATCCAATTGAAGTTATGTAATATAGATTTGTAGTGAGTGAGTCGTGTCAAGCTTGGATTAGTTCACATCTCTGTCAATAGTATATGTGTACTTATTTGTCTGCATTCCCTCTAGCATTTATCACTTTTCTTTTTTATAATCTTAAACAATGATGAGTAGGAGTTGGTACCTTAGGATTATTTTAATTTGTGTTTCTCTAATTTTTAATAATTTAGAGCATTTTATATGACTATTGACATTTTTATTTTTTCCTCTGAAAACTGCATTTTCAAATTCTTGGCCCATTTATCAATTGAGGAATACTTTCTATTTTTTTATAAATTTGGCTCACTTCTCACTTCTGTATATATTTGAGAAATGACACATTATTAAAGAAATTTGCTGTAAATTTTTCTACCAGTAGCTTGTTTTTATAAATTTTGCAGAATCAAAATTTTTAATTTTACATAATCAAAATTATCCATTTTATTTCCTGTAAACCTCTCTAGCTCTCATTTGGTCATGGGCTCTTCCCTCATCCATACATTTATTAGGCAGTTTCTTACTTTAACTCTGTGTGTGTTTTCTGTTACATGTAAATTTTTTGGAAATATCTTTTTGTTTGGTTCTAGTTTCTAATCCATTTTATTACCGCTTTCATTTTATGGATGATTTCACCCCATTCCAATTCATCTTCTAGTTAGTTTTTTCCCTCTAGGATTATACTGTTTTCTTTGTTGTGATCCTACTTCTTTTGTCTTCCAGAACTAACATATTCCAATATCCCTGCTCCTTTATAATGGTTGCATGTTAAATCTAGCATGATTCGGACTGTAACTTCATGGTATCCGTATTGCTTATTATCCTGACTGCTTTAAGTATTTTCTCTTTGATCTATAGACTTTGGAATTATATGTATAGGAGACTTTATTTTGAAAATTTTTTGGAAGGGGATGAGTGAATACTTTCACTTTCTACTTTATCCTCTTGTTCTAAGATAAGTAGGAATTTATCCCTGATAATTTCTCAAAATGTGATATCTAGGTTCTCTTTATGGGTTTCGGGTAGTTCAGTAATTCTTAAATTGTTTGACATCAATCTATTTTCCAAGTCAGCTGTTTTTTCTCATGAGATATTCTTCATTTTCTCCTATTTTTTCAATCTTGTGACTTTGTTTTATTTCTTGATGACTAATAGAATTGTTAGCTTATACTTGAACAGTTCTAATTTGTACTGGGGAGGGTCTCAAGACAATGGGATTAAGTGACTTGCCTAAGGTCACATAATCAAGTAATTATTAAGTGTTTGAGGTTGGATTTGAACTCAGATGCCCCTGACTCCAGGGCTGATGCTTGATGCACTGTTCCATCTAGTTCCCCTACGAATTTTATTTTTACACTTCTCTTACAATTTGGTCAATTTTTTTTTGATAAAACAATGAGGGTTAAGTGACGTGCCCAAGGTCACACAGCTAGTATCAAGTGTCTGTGTTAGGATTTGTACTCAGGTTGTTATGTCACCAGGGCCAGGGCTTTATCTATTGTGCCAACCACTTGCCCCTTTTGGGGCAATTCTTATTTTAAGAAGTTGTTTTCTTTAGTCTTTTTGTGCTTCTTTTAACAAATTGATCATTTTCTTTTCATAATTTTCTTGTATTGTTATTTCTTTTCATTTTTCTCTAACACTCATCTGATTTTTTTTAAATCACTTTTTTTTGTTCTTGTTAAGATCTCTTTTTCCCCCCTTTCAGAAATTGTCATTGAGCTTATATCCAATCTGCAATTTCTGTGTGTGGCTTTGTTTGTAAATGTTTTCAAGTCATTGTCTTATTCTGTTTGTGTCTTGAGCTTCCTTGATTTATATTTTTATGGTCAGGTTCTTTTTGTTATTATTGTTTGGTCATTTTTCTACCCTATTTCTTGACTTTAGACTTTATGTTAGATTTGAGCTCTGCTCATCTTTTGGGTATGGCAAGATAGGAGATAGTTAATCTAAGTTTCAGAGTTGCTTTGGGTTTTTTTTGATTGTTGTTGTTTGGGGTTTTGTTTGTTTTGTGTTATTTTTATATCTTTTACTTTCTTTCTTAAGTAATTCTGGGGACCTGTAGGGTTTTGGTGTATACAAAGTGGTATGATCTAAGGAACAATCTTGTCCCTGTCCCCTTTGTCTGTTCTTTTTTCCTTTACCCAGGCAAGGGTCCGAATTCCAAATGATTGTAAACACTCCTTTCTGCCTTGGAACTGCAATTCAGATCTGCTAATGGACCAATGGAACTGCCAGTAGTGCCTGGTTCTGTGTTCAAAGGTAGTACAGGGATCATCAGAATCTATTTTGTCACTAACAGTTCAATTCCTTTATCATCCCTGCCTTCTGGAATCTCCTAGTGCCACTCCTACTATACAGTGCTCCTGGCCAACCGCCATTACAATGTCCATAATTCTCTCTTTCTGCCCTCCTAGAATTTCCTAGGTTGGAAAAAATGATTAATTGTGATTTTTTTGTTGGCTATTCTTCTCAGAAACCTGCTTTACAAGCTTTTTAAAATTGTTTAGGTTATGTTTGCAGCACTCTGCAAAAAAAGCTCAATTCTCTCCACCATATTAGCTCCTCTCCTCAAAAAATTTTTAAGTTTAATCTGCATATTAACATTCCAGCCATCATTTTTTTACACCTTACACATTCAACAAAATAATACAATACTTTGTTTGTAGTATTTGCTGATTCTCAAGGTAAAAATGAATAATTAAAATTTAACAATAGATTGTTATGAACTAATGCAAGCTGGCTCCAATACAACCTTGAATTTGACTGGCATAGAAAAAAGTAAGCATCTCACCAGTCAGCACTACATATTTGAAAATATAACAAAACAATCCAGTTACATATTGCTGGTGAATGATTCTTAAGTGACCACCAATTTGTTCCCATTGCTTTTGAGAGTTTAATGGTTTTGAAGGTCAAATAGCAATATTATGCATTTCTTGGCAAATAAAGGCACCATCATGAGAAAATTATCTAGTTATTTAGATTTAATAGAATCTATGTGGTTGGTATGCTAAAAAATCCTATGTTCTCCACTTATATTTTAGTTACAAAGTTATGGGAACTTAAAAATAGATTCATGAGTTTCATTATTAAGTTATTATTTTCAAGGGTTTCTTTAAAAGATACTGGCAACCAACTTCAAATTCTAGTTTGTCCAAAGTTTATTCTTTTAATATCTCTTGGAGTCAAAGAATTAATGAAGTTTTGAACACCAGCTCTTTTTCCTAGAAGCATGACACCAAACCATGGAAATCCTGACCAAGCTTTGGATTATGTGATTAAAGCTTTCTCTAATGATGACTTTTAAGAAAAGGTTGATCCTGAACAATATAGAGACTGATAAGATTTCATTGTTTTAAATGTAGAGTAATTCAATATTTAAGGTAAAAAATGGTCAAATGAGCACCAGATATGTTTCTATGGTCCTGGCATCACAATCAATCTGTCTATGTTATAAAACCTACATGAATGATGTGTTCATGGGAGCGAAGCAGCTCTTGGATATAGATAGGAGAAACAACATATTAATTTCATGAGTTAAAAATAAATAATCAAACTAATTTAAGTACTGAGGTACTGAAGCAAATGGTCATTTTTCATCAAAATGTCAAAAGTAATAGAGAGATCCCTGAACTTCCTATATCTCTATAATACTATGAAAAATGCCTCTCTAACCAAAGGGGGAAAATAAAATTCTAAGATTTTAGGTATTCAAAAAAGTACATAAATTGTAAATGAAAAAATGTATATAGATACATATATGCATGCATATAGATACACATATACATACATACATACAAAAATGTATATAGATACAGATCTATGTACATATATCCAATACCAGCAAGAATATTACTTCAATTTCCGAGAAACCGGACTGTTAAAATGCCCATAGAAACTGTTTAAATGAAGTTGTGAAAATACTTTGTGAGCTTAAAACTCCATGACAGAAATATGCTCTAAAGTATTGAGCTGGGTATTAGAATAAACATTTCATATTTTACATGAAATGACCTCTTGAGGATCCTATAATTCTCTGATTTAGTGGACAGAAGTAGGATCTATTTTTACAATTATGAGCTCCCCTCCTCCTCTCTAAACCATCAAGAGAAATGAAGAAAAATTTGAGATAAAAAACAATTTATTTTAATCAAGAGATTTTTCTTAAAATTAAAGCAAATGAAACTATGAAGCTTTTCAGTACCCTTGTTCCCTTATGTTGCATATGACCTTAATAAGAATAAAATCCAGAATAAATCTCTGTAGCTACAGGGAAACAAGTAACTATAACTTCTAACACTTTATGCAAACACCACATATTTGAAAGAATAATTGTATTTTTTTTCAATGAAACATAGCCTTATCACACTCTCTGTTGCATGGTCTCCTTCTTAGAGCATATATCTTTTCTTTTTTCTTCTTGGAGTAAGAGGATTTGCCCAAGGGATACAAGCATTTTTCAAGTCACCTTAACACATTCTCCATAACTCTATATACACTTTATCTTGGATGAGGAGAGATGTGAGAATTGTAGAGTTGGCCAGTGATTAATTGAAAACATTGCTGGCTCCAGCTGAGCATATATAAGTGAACAACAAGGGAAACAAACAGAGGTGAAGTTTCACACAGCACATGTTATTAAACCTTTCTAAATGAAACTTTAAGATTATATATACATCAAGGTAGATGTGGGAGGAAAGTAAAATCTGCATTATTTCCAGGAGATTATAAATTCTTGAAGGACAGGAGTGTTTTTGTTTCTTTGTTTTGTCATTGTATTTATAATATCTGACTCAAAGCTTGCACATAGTGTGTCCTATAAAATATTGTTGAATTGAATTAAAATTCCAGAAAAATTCATATTGACAAATAGTGCAATTGTTATTCCCTCCCATAATATTAAAACCATTAGGGAACATGATGTAAAATTAGTACCTGAACCAAAGTAGGCAATATGAATCATTCATTCATTCATATCATGTGTGTAACATTCATGCCAAGAGGGCACTTTTGTGCAACCACCAACCTTTTTTCCAGCTCTCAAAAATGAGTTACCTAATTTTGGTTTTCTCCTTGGAAAAGGTCATCAGCTTTAGAAATTAAGAGACAACAGGTAAAATTAGAGAGTTGAGTAATGAGATTAGAAGTCAGAATGAAGAGAGTTTAAAACATAAGGAAAGAAAAAGCTGAGGCAAGAAATGTAGGAAGCTCTCCAACAAGTTTCACTAAAAAAAGGGAGAAAAGAAATAAGGTGATGCCTACTAGGAATAGTAAGGTCTAATGAGAGTTTTTAAAGGACAAGCAAGACTTTATACGCAGTAGAGGAGTAAGTACATCTGGTGAGATGGAAGATTCTCTTCATTAGAGAAAGTCTGACTCCCTGTAGTCCCCAGTTCATTTGTATTCCTGTGTGTCCTGATTTGTTAGAAACTTTACTCTGGTCTGTGCTCTGCTCACTCTGAGGGCCCCTGAGGACCACCTGTTGTTCAATCATCTTGTTTCACACCAGCTACAATTGGAACTGAATCATGTTCACAAGCGGTAAAACTTTAGTAAGTCTTTGGGAAATTAAGGCACTGGAAAACATGGGCAGGATGGTGGACTGTCCATTGCCATTACTATAATTTCTCCATTTCTCTTTATCTACTGCTGCTCCACTTTGCCAGCTCATATTCCTATTTCATTCTGAACCTATGATTGCAAATATAAATAACTCCCAGTGTGGAAATTCTCTCCACCAATCCCTCTAACAATTGATGAGTTATTCTTATAACTTGTAACCTATAGCAGGGATTCTTAACCTGCAGTTCATGAAATTATTTATAATTGATTTTCTTTATAATCTTCTTTTCTTTATAATCTTATGTATTTTACTCTAAACATTTAAAAAACATTCTGAGAAGGGGTCCATAGGGTCTGTCAGACTAATAAAGGCATCCATGACATGTAAATAGGAAATTAGAGATGCATGAATCACTTAGCAGATCATCACATAGATGGTCTGCATCAGAGGCAAGACTTAAATAGTTGGCATTAAGACAGGCTATTCATCCTCCATTTCAGAAAATGTCAAACACATTAGGTAGCAGGGCCAAACCAAATTAAAATGTAATTAGAAAATTTTTAACAAAATAAGTAAAAATATAATAGAACATAAATGATGTTAATATATGGTTTTCTAAATAAATACATGGCCTGAACGGATCCTTATGTAATAGTTTCTATTTGAATTTGACACCACTAAATTGCCCCGCATTGCCTCACCAGTAAATTATTTCAGAACCATTTTTTCCCATTACCTAAAAAAAAGAATTTGCAACCAAACTAAGGATCATGGGAGAGCTATCTTGTCAACATAGTACATATGCAACATTCTCTGAGACCCAATGTTTTCTTCCTGGAATGAATCAATTACCCAAACCAGACAGTTCTTTATCATCTCATTTTGGAAAGAAACTTTTCATTTTCTTTGATAAGTGACTAACTTCACTTGAGTTGTCAGTATCTCCCTTTTCTCTGTTCCCACATGCTTTTCATTCTGACTCCCCCTTCCCACTGATAAAGCCTTCTAGCATTTCACTAATTATAAGTGTTATGAATATAAATGAATAGCTATAGAGAAAGACTATATAATATATATATATATATATAAGTAAGAACATATAGTTATACTGTAACAACATTATTTATGTCTGTAAGCTTAATGACATAACTTAGTTATAAAAAAAGTCAGGAAATTACATGAAAATAAATCCAAAATCTCAATCAGGACCATTGTTTTGCCTGTTTATGTAACAGCAGCTATTTCTGGGTTATCACTATATGAAAATCTTGAATTCAAAATTTACATCTAGGGTTTATATACATGTATATATGTGTAGATATAGTGTGTGTCTATATATGTGTGTGTCTATGGATATGTGTATGTGTGTATGTGTATGGATAGGAACTAGATCTGTGATTCTCTACATATAGATGAGGTTATTCACTGGAACAATGCTGATTGGTAATTTCTTGGCAACATATAGTAATAGAGAAGGACTTCTTAAGTGCTTTTGTCTCATGGATCCATTGAACAGTCCATAGAGTCTATGAAACTCTTTTTAGAAGTAATCTTTCTTTGTTTGCTTAATGCAATTGTTTTGTTTGTTTGCTTTTTATCATAGGATTACAAAAATAGAAAATCATATTGAAATCCAGTATATATATATATATATATATATATATATATGTATGTGTTTATATATTTATCTGTATATCTATATATACATATATGTATTTATATACATATACGCACATATATTCAGATATATAGAGATCAGAATTATTATGGCATTAAAAGATAAAATATGCTGAAATAAGACAATATTATACATTTATAGTATGCATTTCTGAGTTTCTAAACTTTTTTCTTGTCTGGCCTTCATGTGTCATTTGAAATTTCTGCAAAAATCCCCCAAAATTTCCATTTTATTTCTTATATTTATCCATGATACATCAAAACCAAAATAGGGAAATTCATAGTTCAGAATGGTTAGAGGTATTCCCTCTTTAGTAGCCTTTAAGAAAAGACTAGATAGTTTTTCATCAATTCATCAATGTCCTATAAGGACCCTTCCAAATCTATGATTTTATAGTTTTGTGACATCCATGGTCATATCCTACATGACTCTGACCATGATTACCTACACATTATCAGAATCACATGCAATTAATTCCCTGGAAAATCACTATTATGGAGCAACATAGTTCAGTTGAATCTCTCTTTCTCTGTAAATATCCCTCTGCCAGAAACCCTTTGAACCCAGTAGCATTTTCCTTAATATCAAAGTCAACAAGTCATCTTTTAAATAATTTTACTTATTAGCTATCATTATTTTGAACTGTGTCTTGTAATAATGAAATATATTGTTGACTTTAAACGGCAAACTATGATTTTACTGGTTATTCAGAGTGAATATGGGGCAGGGGTGAGAGAATAATTGTGCAGAGAAATGAACCACAGACTTCTAAAGTAAAAATGTTTCAGAAGTATTGTACAGCAATACTCATCTATGACTATTCAGGATCATTTACAATTTTGAAATTAATAATTTGTTCAAATGGAATTAGAGAAATTTGGGGAGCATTTGGGAGATTTCTTTAGTCAATTAAAATACAATTTCTTATGATCATTAGACAATCTCTTACATCTAACTTTTTTACTAAAATGTAGCAATCGAATTGGTGTAGTCAGGAGTAGCTTGGGGCAAACTGTCATGGAGGCAAAAGCAACTTTATCCTACAAAGTCCCTTATCATTCCCAATTTTCTTCCTTTTCCCAATGTCCAATGACTTCCTGATCTTTCCTCTTCTCCCCAGTATTCCTGTGCAAACACTAGATATCAGTCATTTATAACTTAGTATGAGTGAGATTAGTTTTTTTTATTCTTTTATCCAAGTACTTGTTTTATAAATCTTATAAGCCTCTAATTGTGGTTTGAAAGGGATTGCCTCCCTACCACCCACCAAAAAAGTTAAAGCCTCAGCTTTCAAGTTACTTTTTTGAGGGGGAAAAGACTTATTTTTCCTTTGCCCAAACAAGGGTTTAAATCTTCAAAAATTCTTCCTCCCTTGTAAAATGTATGGTAGCACACCAATATATTTTCACAAGAGGGAATTGTCATACATACTCTCTTCTATTTTCCCTTTCACTAAAATACATCAATTTTCCAACAGTCTCATCATATAGATGAAGAAGAAACTTCAATCCAAAGACTTGCACTGAGACCTTTAAGTATCTTATCAAACTCAGGTCATCTAATTTGAAATTCAGGGGTCTTTCCACTGCATTCAATCATCACTTTAATTCTATTTAATGATTTTGAGTTACTGCTCCATCCTTTAGAGTTTCCCTATCAAACCTCAGAGAACACTTGGTTCTATATCAGGTAATATTTATCAAAGATTATTTGGGCACTTAGGTGGTACAGTGGATGGAGGACCAGGCTTGTAATTAAAAAGACTCACCTTTTGATGATCAATCTTACTGGACTTGTTCATTCCATCAATGCAATAATCAGGAACAATTTTAGAGCAACTGTGAGAAAAAAAAAAACACCTGTATCCAGAGAAAGAATTTTGGAGTTTAAACAAAGACCAAACACTATTTGTGGCCTCTAGCTACTTGAGTTTGGTTCTGCCTATGAGGAATCATTATTCAGACTCAGGAAAGCAAGGGTGGAAAGAAAATAAAAATTTATTAAAAGAAGTTAAAGCATACACATAAGAAAATGGTAGGAATGGTTAAGCTGGGCTTGACTGGACCAGCAAGTCAGAGAAGACTGACTGGCCCTAATTGGCAGTCCAACACAGGTTTTTACATCTTGCCTCTCATCCAGAGGGCAAAAGGTAACTCCCTTTTCCCTTACTGGACCCGGAATTATGTGGAAGGTGTAGCCTAAGGAGATCAGGATACAAATTTTACATTAAATAATGAATCAATGGCAGTCAATTTACAACAGGAATGGGGATCTCATGGTGGAGTCAAGATGAAGGCAGGAGAAGAGCCTCTCTTAGGTGTCCTTTCCAAAATATTTCAAAAAACCTTAAAATTTTTGAATCTAACCAAATTTTCAAGAGAAAGAACCCACAGAAAGATCCAGTGAGGCACTTCTACAGTCCAAGGTAACCTGGAAAATAATGGGAAAACTGTGTTCCATGAGGTTGGAGGGGTGGCACCAAGCCAGGGCGAAGGAACTTCAGCCTGCCAGGAACAGCGCCAGGGCCTCTAGAGCACCAGATCTCAGCAACAGAAACCTGTACCCCAGGGAGCACCAAGCACAACTTGGAAGATCAGAAGGAAGATCTCTGTCAGAGTGAGTGGGAAGCCCATGTCCTCAGTCACTGTAGCACTCAGTGCAACTGTAGCAGCCTAGATACCAGGAAACAGAAGCAGGCCCATGGAGTCACCCACCAGGAGCCTCCAGGCAGCTTTGCCCTGAGTGCTCAGTCCACCAAAGGTAAGAGAGTGCAGGGAGACTGTTGAGGTCTTTTTCTCTGTCCCTGGAACATTACTCTGGGGCTTTGAACACATTCAGACCCTAGTCCCAGTCAAGGCCCCGCAATAGTGCAAGGACCCCCCCCCCACCCACAGCCCCATGGCAGAGGGGTGAATTTATGGTCATTCAAAGACCAAGAGAGCAGTCAGAGCCTCACACACTGAGATCCTTGTGTGGGGGGGGGAGGCCCCCAATAATACCCAAAGGCTCAGGAAGCACCCCCAAACCGGACACCGACTGGGGAAATAAACAGGAAAAAAAGGAAGCTGACCATAGATAATTACTTTGGTCCCATGGAGGACCAAAATACTCAATATGAAGATGAGAAAGTCCAAGCTTCTGCATCTAAAAACTGCAAGAAATATAGATGGGGCTCAGGCTATAACAGAGCTCAAAAAATATTTTGAAAATCAAGTAAGGGAGATAGAATAAAAATTGGGAAAAGAAATGAGAAAGATGCAGGGAAAACATGAAAATGAAGTCAGCAGCTTAGTCAAGGAAATCCAAAATAATGTTGAGGAAAATAACATGTTAAAAACCAGCTTAGATAAAACGGATAAAGCAGGTCACAAAGTTATTAAGGAGAAGGAATGCTTAAAAAGCAGAATTGGCCAAATGGAAAAGGAGATAAGAAAGCTCTCTGTGGAAAACAAATCCTTCAGATGTAGAATGGAGTTAAAGGAAGCTGATAATTTTGCATGAAATCAAGACACAATAGTTCAACACCAAAAGAATGAAAAATTAGAAGAAAATGTGAAATATCTCATTGAAAAACCAACTGATCTGGAAAACAGATCCAGGAAACATAATTTTAAAACTATGAGGCTACCTTAATGTCATAATCAGGAAAAGAGCCTTGACCTCATTTTAAAAGAATTTCTACAGGAAAATTCTCCTGATATCCTAGAGGCAGAGGGTAAAATAGAAATTGAGAGAATCTGCTGACCTCCCCCGGAAAGAGATTCAAAAAAAAAAATAATAATGGGGATCTCCACCTAATTTGACAAGATTAGCAGCCTTTACGATTGCAAATTTTCTTTCTGTTACAATCATAATTCTCTATATTTTTCCGTTGTTGTCAATTTATATCTCAATAGTAGGTGGCAGTCAATTTACATCTATATCCAGTTTCTACATTCACAGTTCTCTTCATCTTTCCCCTGCATCATATAACCATCATTTATTCATTTAAAAAGTGTCTTATATATACTACACAATTTTGCTATCTCTAATATTTTATTTTCTCCTCAAGGATATGATTTCTCTCCCAATACATTCAATTTTGATCAATGTATAGCAAGGAAAAAAATGTAAAGAATACCAAACTGTCTTCTCTGGTGGGGAGGGAGGTGGGGAGGAAAGATTGTAAAATTCAAAACCTTACAGAAAATGATGGGTAGAAATTACTATTGTACATAATTGGAAAACAAAAAGTATTAATTAAAAAAAAGACTCATCTTTGTGAGTTCTAAATCTGGCCTCAGACACTTACTGTTTCCCTGGGCAAGTCACATGAGCCTGTTTGCCTCAGTTCTTCATCTACAAAATGATGTTGAGAAGGTAATAGCAAACCACTCCAGTATCTTTCCCAAGAAAACCCCAACTGAGTTCTCAAAGAGTTAGACACAACTGAAATGCCTGAATAACAAATGATTTTGTAATACAGTATACTGTACATATGATATCTAAGTTCTAAGAAGACAGGAGAAATAAGTTATTTAAACTTTGTTCCCTGTTCCCAAGAAGGACTGGGAAAATTTATGTTTAAGTTTTTGAACTGAGAAAAATAAGTGAAGTGAGAATATTATAGTGATGAATGATGGAAGCATTCTTGATAGTTAAAAGGAAAATAAGATTCTATGCTCAGTATGTGGTTTAAGTGGATGAATAGAGACAAGAATAAAAACGACAAATTTTAGCTTATTTATATAATGCTCAGAAACCTTTACAGGAGATAAATGTAGTAACTTTCTAACTCCTTCTGACCCTCTAAAGAGATTTGAATCATCATTGAGATTTTCAATCCCAAGGAGAAATTCTATGTGCAAGGGACAAAAATTTTATCTGGTTAGTATTGTCTCTGACACCTATTAAAATTATCAATGGAATTGAATGGTGCAGTTGATTCTCTAGAGATTTAAAGAAAAATGGTTAGTAGCAGTCTTAGAAAACCACAGAAATACCAGCCATTCATTGTTTTCCAGCATTTACCAGGGGGAAATGTATGCCTTTGTCCATAGAGTCATAGTACCAAAGATAGACTTAAAATAGAAATGTGACAATAGCACATTTTTCTCCCAAGCAATTGTCACTGTCCGGCCCAGAAGGCAAGAAGGATTTTTATTATTCAGCCTCATTGCTAAGAAATGAACAGAAAAAAATGCATAATGGAGAAGACATTAACCAAAACTTTTCAGGTGCTTTTTTAAAAAAAAATTAAGGAAACTCTCAAGACAGGGTGCATAGCATGATTTCTTTGGGATAAGTACTCCACCTATTTATTTGCAACATTTCATGAATGATTTTAGCACAAGACTTTCCATAAACTATCCTCAAAAGATTTACCCTAAGTGCTAAGGACCTTTTCCTCATTCTTTCAAGGACATGAATTTTTCATTCCATCTGTCTCTTTCATTTCCACCACATGTCCAGCCCACTTCCTTCTCTAGTCACACGCATCTTCAACAGAATCTTTTACGCCATTCTAAAATACATAATTAATGTTGGCAACTTGTTGCAACTTAATTCCACCCACCATGTGTCTTTCCATTGCCCTTTGGATTGTTTATCATTTTAATTCTTCTGGAATCATGGTGTTCCATGATTAAAGGCCATATAGCATCACTGGGAAAACATCCATGTCTTAAAATTGGCTTTGTGGAAAAGACTACACAGAATTGATAACTGAAATCACTACCTTTTTTTCAAAATTTATGCAGTCAGATCTCCTTCTATTCAAATCTGGATTTAAGGATATTGTCTAACTGAACAGCCTGTCCATGATGCACTTATCTATGGGTAAACAGTGGACACTCACTGGACAAGCAGTGAGTTTTTCCATTAAGAAATATGCATTTTTCATCTTTTATTCCCACCAGGCTGAATATCTAGACTGAATTCGAAAATGGTTGTGAATCATCTCACTTGTGAAAGTCAATGGTGTCCTCTGGCCCAATACAATTAAATACTTTGGGATGGGAGGGGGCAGGAAGAGAGGAGGGGAAGGAAATCTTTCATCAGTTGATTTTTTCCTCAGTTCAACTGATGAAATTACAGGATCTAAGAAGCAGGTAACAGAGTCAATGAGGTATTACAGTCTTAATTTTAAAGAAATGTTTAGACTTTTTTATCCCTTTAGTAGATGTAGAAATTTTCTGATCAAACTTGATAAAAGGCAGCCAGCCTTTGGTTGCCTCAAGGTTTAAGTCTTGGTGGACCCTTAATATTAAAACTCCAAAAGTAGATGAGAGTCAAGAAGCCAGCCATTCGGACTAAATCAAAAAAAACTGAGAAGAGAACCAGCTGTGGAAGAAAAAAATCCAGTTTTTGAAAACATTCTCTCTTTGTTTCCATAGAAAGGGATTTCTCTCTGCTTTCCATCAACCAAGATATGGTATCTTTTGAGCTATTTTCCCAGTAAGAAACATCCTGTCCTGTAGGAAGCAGGCTCAGGTATACAACAGGATGATATACCAAACAGACAGTTGTGCCAAAGGGAACACAATGATGACTCCACAACATAAGGTGTGTCCCTCTCTACTAGTATAATCTATCTACATACATTCTCATCCTTCTAATATAGTTGTAGGAGAGTACACCAAAGACTTATGAAGGGATGTTTTGATATTTTTATACATATTATGTTATTTCAGTAAAGTACATTGCTTTGAGTTAATTGTGCCACCTGATTAAGTTGTAACAATAAATGAACTGAGGTTAATAAATAATATCCTGTGATGACCTACAGAAAATTTCAGTACTGAGAGTTGCCCTAGCCCAGGGTACCTAGCCTTCAAATGTTTGTTGGAGGTTGTTGGAGGAGACTTTTATGAGAGCAGGCCATAAATACAAATATGAAAATCTATAAACTACAAGATAATGTCTCATTACTTTGGATAAGGCTCTGAATTTTACTAGAACTTCTCATAAACAACACCAATGCAGTTAGAATTAGAAGAGTAATAGATAAATGAAGGAAAATATTGATGGAAAATAATGAATGCAATTCTGATATCTAAGATATATCAGAAATTGATGCAAATATCTAAGAACAAACTATAAAAGATATAAACAGGAAGTTCCAAATGAAGAACATAAAATTATCAATGACAATTTGAAAGATGTACCAAATCACAAATAATAAAAACAAATTAAACAGTCCTGACTTTTTTATTTCATGTGTATCAGACTGACTAAAAAAAATGACAAAATGTGAAAATGTCAATTTAAGGAAAGATTATAGGAGGACAGACACATTCTTGGAGAAATGAGTAAGCAGAGAAAAAAGAGGAACACCATTGAGAAATACTTTGCCTATGATCCCAAGAAGGATCAAAACACTCAATCTGAAGATGAGGAAGTATAAACTCCTGCATCTAAAGATCCCAAGAAAAACATAAATTGGCCTCAGGCTATGACAGAGCTCAAAAAAGACTGAAAATCAAGTGAGGGATATAGAAGAAAAATTGGGAAAAGAGAGAGAGATACAGGAAAAACAAGAAAATGAAGTCAGCGCCTTAGTCAAGGAGATCCAAAAAATGCTGAAGAAAATAACATGTTAAAACCAGCTTAGTTCAAATGGATAAAACAGTTCAAAAAGTTATTGAAGAGAAGAATGCTTTAAAAAGCAGAATTGGCCAGGTGGAAAAGGAGATAAGTAAGCTCTCTGAGGAAAACAAATCCTTCAGACAAAGAATAGAACTCAGGGAGATTGCTGATTTTACAAGAAATCAGGACTCAATACTTCAAAACCAAAAGAATGAAAACTTAGAAGAAAATGTGAAACATCTCATTGAAAAAACAACTGATATGGGAAAAGATTTAGGAAATATAATCAAAAAATTATTGGAATACCTGAAAGTCATGATCAGGAAAAGAGCCTTGACATCATTTTCAAAGAATTACTACAGGAAAATTGCCCTGATATCCTAGAAGCCGAGGGCAAAATAGAAATTGAGAGAATCCACCTATCTCCCCGAGAAAGAAATCCAAAAAATACAACCCCCAGGAATATTATAGTCAAGTTCCAGAATGCCCAAGTCAAAGAGACAATATTACAAGCAGCCAGAAGGACACAATTCAAATATTGTGGAGCTGCATCCAGGATCACACAGGACTTAGCAGCAACTACATTAAAAGCTTGTAGGGCTTAGAATATTATAATCCAGAAGGCAAAAGAGCTTGGAATGCAACCAAAAATCAACTACCCAGAAAAACTGAATGTCCTCTTCCAGGTAAAAAGATGAACTTTCAATGAACCAGGGGAATTTCAAATGTTCCTGTTGGAATGGCCAGAGCTGAACAGGAGGTTTGATCTTCAAATAAAGGACTCAGGTGAAGTATAGAGAGTGGAGGAGAAGGGGAAAATATGAGGGACTTAATGATGATGAACTGCATGTATTCCTGTATAGAAAAATGATACTGATAATACTCATATGAACCTTCTCATTTAATAGAGCAGGTAGAAGGAGCTTTTATAGATGAAGCACTAAATTTGAAGATGTAATGTGGCATAAAAATGGAATCAATAGCTAAAAGGGCAATGTAATGGGAGAAAGAAGAAGGAGAGATGGAATAGGATAAGATATTTCATATAATAAGTTTTTTATTACAATGAGCTATCACAATGATATGGAAGGGGAAAGGCAAGGTGAAATGAGGGAATCTTCACTCTCATCAGAGGTGGCTAGGAGAGGAAACAGCATATATACTCAATGGGGTATAGACATCTGGAGCAAGAAGGAGAGAGGGAAGGGACAGAGGGAAGGGAGGGATGTGAGTGATGGAGGAGAGGATGGACCATGGGGGGAGAGTGGTCAGATATAACACATTTTCTTTTTTACTTCTTGTAAGGGGCTGGGATTGGATGGCCTGTCCAGGACCATAGGGCCAGATGGATGCTGGACCTAAGGGGTGGCATGGCGGCTCAGGGCCTCTTGACCCCAGAGCCAGAGATCTGTCTGCTGCACCACTCAGCTACCCTATAGCAGAGACAAAGTGAAAGGAGGAAAGAAAATATTGTATATGGTAGTGGAGAAGTATGAATGGAGGGAGTTGCAATCAGCAATGGCAATGGTGGAAAAATATGGATGTAACTTTTGTGATGGACTTATCATTTATGATTCTTTAGAATGTGATCCACCCATGACAGAGCAGCAGGTGTTGGAACACAGACTGAAGCACATTTTTTATTATTATTATTTGGGTGGGGGGGGGTTGCAGGGCAAATGGCACTGGGTGGTTTGCCTGGGGCTGCAAAGCTGGGTAATTGTTGGGTGTCTGAGGCTGGATTTGGACCTGGGTGCTCCTGGCTCCAGGGACAGTGCTCTGTCTGCCACTCAGCCACCCCTACTATCATCATCAGTAGTAGTAGTAGTAGTAGTAGTAGTAGTAGTAGTAGTAGTAGTATTTTATTTTATTTTGTGTCTTTTTTTGGGTTTTTGCAGGGCAATGGGGTTGGGGTGGCTTGCCCAGGGTCAAACAGTTGGGTGATTTCTAGATGTCTGGGGCTGGATTTGGGCTCAGGTGCTCCTGTCTCCAGAGCCAGTGCTCTGTCCACTGCACCACCTGGCCATACCCACTATTATCATTTTTTTATTTTTCATTTTAATTTTTTTCTCTCCCCTTTACATTATCACTCATGCAGATCTACATTTTTTTGGTGGGGAGTGGGCATTATGTTTATTCTTAAACAAGAATATTTTAGTAATGTTAAAAAACATTATTTGTATGAACTAAGAATAAATAAATTAAAAAATTTCAAAAAAAGTATAACAGGCAACCACTCTTCTAAATCTCAAATTTGGAGAGTCTGTTTTATAAATGAAAGATTATTCTTGGCTACCAATGACATATTGACACAAAAAGGAGTCCCACTTATGCAGGAGTGAAGCACATTCAATTTTGTATTTTCCCTAGTGGGTTGCCAGAGACCTTCATAATAGACCTTAAACTGGGGGACATAGACATTCTTTAATAATGATTTACATATCTGAACCCAAACTTCAATTAATTTGATATTTTATTTTAATAAACAGAAACAAAATTCTTCCCATTTTGGGGATGGGAAAGGCACAAGAAGTCTCTTCCTCTGGTAAAACAATAAAGGTAATAAAACAAAGGCATACCTTAATTAATAGCTTCATTCTTATGAGATGGTGAAACTTCAATCTGATGAGTAATAGGCCTTGATTGACTAGGAAGGAATATCATCTTAATGTAGATTGACCCTACCTAGTCTTTAACAGGAGCTAAGCGAGATAAACAGTGAACTTATTTGATACTGATTTTTTTCACATGGATCCTTAATTAGAGCATTTCACTTGATTAAAGGCAGTAGAAATCTTCATTTAGACAAAGTTATTTACATTCCACTCTGAGGTCCTTCACTGTTTTAGATTAATTGACATAAATTATCTCTCTCTCTACCTTGCCCATACAAACTTCTCTTTTTCTCATGTAATGTAGGAATTATATTCCTAGTTCTGCCCTTTCATAGATACATGCAACTCAAATCTGGAATAAATCCTTGGTATCATTCTAAGAGCAGCATTCTGACCTTCCTTCAAAGCAGTGTCCCTGGGCTATTTTGACATGGCTAGCAACAGAGCCATTTTTAGAGTTCATTATAACCACATCAAGTCAAATTATAGATAATTTTCTATCAAAATGGAACCATTATAAAACCACCAATACATAATAAAATAACAAGTCATAAAGCTCTCTCTTTTCCATAAAGTTCTCTAGGATTAAATAGATAGGATAAATGCAGTTTCCAAATTCAAGGAAATAAACACTTCACATCTTCCTTAATACAAAATCAATAAATCCTAAACCCTGCCTACAGAGTAAGCATATGTTCATTCTAAGACTTGGTACTTTATGTGGTCTTTATCTATTTTTTGACATAGTTGTCTGTTTTTTGTTGGCAACTTAGAATTCTTTTTTCTATCTTTATAAAGATTTATCAGCAACATAAATTAATGATGTGATATTTTAGACTGAGGTTTCTAGAGAAAGGAGATCTTGTTTCTACAAACATGATGGGTTGGTACTGAAAGTCGTCATTTTTAGCCTTAATTTTATGGTATATTGAAGTAAATATAACATTGGGGAACATTGTACAGGAATACTATGTATCTATGCTGATTCTTTTTAAAGTACGATTTTTAGTTTTAATTGAAATTTTCATAGGAGAAGGACATAGAATTCATTTAGTGATATCCTTGGAATCACAAAGACCTGGTTACAATTCTGTGTATGAAGCTTACTAGCTTTTTTTTATCCTGAACATGTCTTTTAACTTGTATGTTCTCCCCATGGTTCTCTAGAACAGTCTTAAATGTGACATGGAATCTTCTGGAAATTAGATGAAGTCTATGAACTCATTCCCAGAATAATGTTTGTGGATTACTTTTATAGCTAAAGAAAATTTCAGTTAGAAATTAATAAAAGTTTCACATTGTCTACTGACTGCTTTTCTACCATCTAAAAATATGTACATATCTCCTCTATCCCTCCAAAAATTTCATTTTGTCCCTTCCTGATGTCTATCATCTTGTATTACTTCTTTTTTGTTGTTGCTAAACTCCTTGAAAAGAATTAATATATTATATAATAAATACCTCCACTTTTTTCCCCTCTCTTCTTAGCTTTCTGGAGTTTGGTCTCTAACTTCATCATTTAACTTATTCAACCAAAGAGCAGCCAATGATCTCTGAATTACAAAACTAATGATCTTTTTTTTCAGTCTTCATCCTACTTAACCTTTCTGCAGTCTTTGAAACTATCAATGTTTATTCTCTTTGATGCTCTTTTCAAAGTAAATTTTGTGAAATTGCTCTCTCCTGATTTTTCTCCTCACTGTCTAAATATTCTTTAATATCCTCTGCTAGATTTTGTTCCAGATCACTCTTGCTAACCATGGATGTCCTTCAAAGTCCTGACCTGGAGCCTCTTCTCTACATTCTGTTTTTGTTCAGTGATCTCATCCACTTCTTTGGATTGATACCACCTTTATGCAGGTGATTCTCAGTTGTATTTATCCATCGTAACCTCTCTTCTGATGTGTAGTTTCATATACCCTCACCTATTGAATAAATCAAACAATATATTTCATAGATATATATTAAATTCATTATGTTCAAATTTCAACTCATTATCTTCTTTCCTCTTTCCAAATTTTTTGTTCATCCCAAATTTTCTATTACAATAAAAAGCAAAATTATTCTATCAATTACCCATGTTTGTAACCTAGCATCCTTCTCTCTTTCATCCCCTATATTCAATCAGTGCTGTCATTCTATTTTTCCTTCTCTCCTCTAAAATTGATGTCACCTTGCATAGTCCCTCATTACCTCATAACTAGACTATTTCAATAGCCCTATATAATTGTGTCTCCCTTCATCAATTCATCCTCAACTCAGCTGTCAAATTAAAGTCATCATCCCAACTGACTTCAAGTTCTATAAACTTCAGTGGCTTCCTCTTTCCTCCAGAATTAAATATGTCTTCAGTTTGACTTTTAAAGCTCTTCATAACCCACCCTTTCCTATATTTCTGTGTTCTTATTCCTTTCTCCCCTCTAAAAGGCAGCTGATGGAATAGGGCCTAGATTCACCAAGGCCTGACTTCAAATCCAGTCTAAGACATTAGTTGTGTGACCCTAAACAAGTCACTTGACCTCACTTGCTTTATCTCAGTTTCCTCAACTATAAATAGAAAAAATACACCTACCTAACAGTGTTACAGTGAGTATCAAATGGGAAAATATTTATTTTGTTAAAAAAAAAGTTATTAACAGAGGCTTATCAGTACATAGAAGCCCTATTCAAGTTTCTTGAGAGCAGGGGTTGTCTTTGATCTTTCCTTGTAGCCATTGCACTTAGTTCAGTTCCTGGACACATATTAATGAATATTCCCTAACTGATTGACTCTAAGATTAGCTCCAATTTATCTAGGCTGTATCTTATTTTCACGCTGACTTTCCCATTAAATTGTGAGCTCCTTGAAAGCATTACTTCTTGTCCTCAGGACTGAACACAGTATCTGACATAGAAGAAGTGTTTATTAAGTTCTTATTAACCTGATTTATTTGACTTGATCATTTTTGTTTTTGTTTTTCTCATCCAAATTCATAGACCCTCTGGAATTTAGCTGTCCATTGACCTGTGGTTGAGAATCTATGATACTGGGCATAACTACTAAGCCATTGATACCTATATGATGAACTACATCAGTTGAAGGAGATTCCCAAATTAACAGAATCATAGACCTCTCATGTATTGATATTGATATATAATCATAAAGTTAAAAGAAACCACAATTATCTAACCCATTCATGTGACAAAGATCTATTGAGGTAATGTGTCCATTTTGTTTATTTTCTGGTTAGAGTTATCTAATTCTGAGAGAAGGAATTGAGATTCCCCACCAATATAATTTTGTTTCTTCTATTAGTTCTTCCTTAAGACTCTGATTGTCATTATGCTTGGTTCATGCATGTTTAGAATTGAAATTACTTTATTGTCTATATTACTTTATTGTCTAGGATATACCTTATGGTACCTTCCTTATACCCTTTAATGAGATCTATTTTTGCAATTGCTTTATCTGAGATAAAGATTGCTACCTGTGCTTTTTTCACTTCAGCCAAAGCATCATATATCCTACTCCAGTCATACCTTTACTCTGTGTATCTCTCTGCTTCAAATGCTTCTTGTAAACAGCATATTGTAGGATTCTGACTTTTAATCCATTCTGCTATCTGCTTCCATTTTATGGCAAAATTCATCCCATTCACATTTACAGTTACAATTACTAATTCTTTATTACCTTCCATGCTATCTCCCCTCTTTTTGTACTTTTCAAATCTCCTTTCACCATATCCCTCCTCACTAGTGTTTTGCTTCTCAATTCCACCTTCCTCAATCTATCCCCTTCTTCTATCAGTCACTCTCCCTTTTTTCCCTTTTTTCCCATTTCCTCTTTTTCCTTCCTTCCTTCTCTTCTTTCAGTCCCTCCTTCCCTTCCCCCCCTCCCTTTCCCTCCTAATATTTGAAGGGCAAGATAAATTTCTAAACCCAACTGAGATTATAAATTAGTCCCTCTTTGTGCCAAATCTGATGAGAATAATATTAAAGCATTTCACACCCCCTCCTTTCTTTCCCCTCTACTCTAATAGATCCTTTGCACTTATTAGACTTTACCCCATTCTGCCTCCCCTTCCTCCTGTGTCATTACAATCCACCCTTTTTAATGTTTTAATTTTTTTAAATCATTCTATCGAAGTCAATTAATGTTCAAATCTTCAGCCTAAGTATACTCCCCCTAATAGAGTTACAGTTCTGAAGAATTATAAGAATCTTCTTCTCAGATAAGAGTACAACCAGTTTAATCTTATCGAATAACAGTCTTTTTCTTCTCTTCTATTTACTCTTTCATGTTTCTCTTGAGTCTCCTTTTTGAAGATCAAATTTTCTGTTCAGCTCCTGCCTTTTCAACAGTAAGATTTAAAAGTCATCTATACTGTTAAATATCCATCTTTTCCCCTGATAGAGTATGCTCATTTTTTCTGGATAGTTTATTCTTGGTTGTAATCCAAGATCCCTTCCCCTCCAGAATATCATATTCCAGACCCTTCAATCCTTTAATGTGGATGCACAAAATCTGTATAATCCTGAGTGTGGCTCCTCAGTATTTGAATTGCTTCTTTCTGGATTTGTTCCTTGATCCAATAATTCTGGAGTTTGACTACAATATTCCTTAGTTTTCATTTTGGGATCCCTTTCAGGAGGTAATCAGTGGATTCTTTCAATGGCTAATTTGCCCTCTGGTTTCAGAATATCAGGGCAGTTATCCTTGAAAGTTTCCTGAAGAAAGCTATTCAGGTTCTTTTTTTGATCATGACTTTCAGGTAGTTCAATAATTCTTAAATAATCTCTTTTGGATCCATTTTCTAGGTCAGTTATTTTACCAGTGAAGTATTTTAGGTTTCCTCCTATTTATTCAATTTATTTTTTATTTTATTTAACAGATTCTTGTTGCCTCATAGAATCCTTAGCTTCCATTATTCCCAGTCTAGTTTCTTCAGTTAGTTTTTGCATTTCCATTTTTATTTAATAAAGTCTATTTTTAAAAGACTAGATATCATTTTCCATATGCCCAGTGATATTTTTGAGAAAATTATTTTCTTTTTGCACTTGCCCAATTGTATTTTTAAATGATTTGCATTCTTCTGACTCTTTTTTTGATGTAATATGTTAATTTTCTCTTGCATTTCTTTTCTCAATTATTCCATTTGATTTTTAAAATCCTTTTTGAGCTCTTCCAAGAAGTCTTTATGGGTCAGAGACCAATTCATATTTTCTTCAGGTGTTTCACATATAGTATCCCTTCTGCCCTCATTTTCTGAGCTAGTATTTAGTCTAGTCTTATCCCCAAGGTAACTTTTGACACACCCTGCTTTTCTCTGACTTTTCTTATTCATTTTGGGATCTGTTACTGGGTCATATCCCCAGATTCTTGTGTTGGGGGAAGGCTTGCTTGCAGACCTTTTGTGCTGAAAACCTTAGAGGCTTGCTTACTGTCCTAGAGTGGTTGGTGTTAGGAACACTAGGGGGTTGTTCAGTAGACCAACAGGTAAGGAATGCCTGAAACCCTCTCTGTGCATCCTCTATGCTGGGTATGTCAGCAGCCTATTCCCTGGACCACTGGAAAAGGAGAGAACATCTGGGGCTGTCTCTGGGCTATCTGTACTGAAACACCACACCTTCCCTACTGGGAACATGAGGGGTTTACCCTATATCACCACTTCCTCCCACTTGCCCCACCTCTGCTGGAGATCTTCCCTGCTCCCCCCCCCCACTGTTAAGGATCTTAGGTTAGTCCCCACCTTACCCTGCTGCCCATGAACTAGGTTTCTGTTCTCTGTCCTGAGTGCACTCTTGCTCACCTATGATAGTAGATCTTGCTGGTAGATGTTCTACTCTGTTCTTCTGTGGGTTCTGTCACAACAAAATCTGTTCAGGGGCTTGATTAATGTCAGTTTTGAGAGATACCCAGGAGAATGTAACAAAGTTCCTGGCTTCTCTCTGAAAGAAGTTCAAAGCATATTGAGTTCTTGAATGAAATGACCCAGGGGTCATATATGAGAAGGAAGGAGCAATTCATAAGAATCACTGCTATGTAGAATTTCTCAATAAAATTCAGCAGGCCTCATTTAGATATTAGTCTGTTATCTGGGCCAATGAAGCAAAAATAACTTTCCATTTTCAAACTCAAGCATGTATATATGATGTTTTTTGCATATTTGGAAAAATAGATGAGGACTACAAATAATTTATCAATAAAAATTTGAAGTATATGAGCTCCTTACTATTTGCCTGTTTTGCTATTTTTCAGATAATACAGAGCATATTACAACCACAAATTAGAGAAACCACAGAACAAACAATATGTAAGAGTTTCCCTCCAGGCAGAATTGTCATGCTTTGTTTATCAGTTTTCATATTGTGAATGAGCCAATTAATTTCAGTGTTTTTTAAGTCCATTAAAAACAAACAAAGCAGCAGCATAATCATCATCTTGAGTTTTGTTACAAATTAAAATTAACTAAGCAGTTGTAGACTAGAAAGCTCCCTTTAAATTGTTTTTAAGTAAATTTACATAAAATCTCTCCAAATGAATGGTTCCCAAGGTGTGGTCTTCCATTGTGGTCTATGGGCTAGTTTCAAATTGAAATTGTCCAATAATGGGTTGTTCCTTTAAGGGTATTTTACCCTTTAAATTTTAATTTATGCAAAAAAAGTTCAAGAATGAAAAATATAATCAAATTTACTGATTTTTTTCTTTTCTTATTGGGGAAAAAACTAGAAAAGATTATTTCCCTTTTTTATGGCATCAAATTAGAGTAGAAGGGGTAAGTAATCTGTGGTGTGTTTTGTCCTGTTGAAGTGATCCACAAACAAAAATGTTTATTCTTAAACAATGTAAAACAAACAGTGTCTACAGGGAGAGTCAATGTTTCATGATTACAATGCCTGGCTTGAATTCAATAGGATCATGGTTCATGTGGATGCAGGGGAAGATGAAGAGAATTTGAATGTAACAGAAAGAATTTGGGTGGAGATGTAAATTGACTCTTGAGATGTAAATTGATTTGAAATAGAGAATTATGATTGTAACAGAAATAATTGTAATCTTGGGTGGGGACCCTCTGTGGGGACCCCCCCCCATTTTTAAATTACCATTTTTTAATGTAAAATTTGTATCCTGATCTCCTCAGGCTTTACCCTCTACCTAATTCCCGGTCCTGTATAGGGGAAGGCAATTCATCTTTTGCCCTCTGAATGAGAGCAAGACATAATAAAAACCTGGGTTGGACCCTGGTTCAGGGCTGGTTCAAGTCTTCTCTGACCATGGCCCAGCCAAGGCTGCTTGGCTGTCTCTCTCTCTCTCTCTCTCTCTCTCTCTCTCTCTCTCTCGCTTTCCTATATCTTGTAACTTTTTAAATAAATTTTTGTTTTATTTCCATACATTTAGCTGGGCTGAGAAAGCCCCACCCTTGGGAGGGGGAAGGGAAAATGGGCAGATTATCAATTAGTTAAGAAAAAAGAGGGAAGACTTTTTCTTCGACTAGAAAATTCAGATTTCATCTTTAAATTAAACATGTTAATAACTAATATTTTTGTAATAGCATAACTGGATCTGAATTTTGTTACTTAAGAATGCATTCAATTTTAACTATTGGTTGGCTGTTTCAAAATCTTAATGAATATATAAGAGGTTCCTCAAGAAATTCTGATTCTAAAAGTTTTTTTTGACTGGTCTTAATTGGTACATTCAAAAAATGTAAGTATATGTGTGTATATGTGCATACATGTGTATTTAAACATCAATCATATCTCTCTACTGGCCTGGAGAGGTGAGAAAAATCTTTCTATATTCTGAGATGTGGTACCATCCACGGTATCATTCTCACCTTGGCAAATTTGATACAAGAGAGTTGTTTCTGTTGTTTATGCCTGTTTCTTTGAGTGTGTTTGTGTCTGTCTGTGTGTGTGTGTGTGTGTGTGTGTGTGGGTGTGTGTGTGTGGGTGTGGGTGTAATTCAGATCTGAAATAGGTAAAGTTAAATGTTACTCCTTTTAGTTTGAGTTTTGAATCTTAATAGCTTGAAAGGGTAAATTCAGATTCCCTGCCCTCAAGAAGCTTTGAAAAGAGGGCAGGAAGCCCTTTGATAGGAAAAAGTCACCACCTTGTGTTTAAAAAAAGAAGAAACTATCTGAGAGTAATTTAGTTACCTAAGTTATGTAACAAGTTTTGAGAATGTGTGTGTGCGTGTGCATGTGCGTGTGTGTGTGTGTGTTAAGAAGGAAAATATAATTGATATAAATTGTATGTCAAGGAAATTAGGAATATTGGATCATATATAATATATCTACTGATTTCTTTTGGGAAAGACATATTGTAATCTGATCTGTTTGGACATTAAATCAATATTGATAATCATCAACAATCTCACAAAGTCTTTCGTGTTAAAGGAAGAAAGTTTTTAATCTTTGTCTCATCATCTATCATCACATGCTTATGGAAGGGGAATATATATGTATTTATCAATTATGTGATATTCTTTTGTAACTTCAAAGAAATTATGTTAACAGTGTTTGTTCTCTTGTGAATGTGTAAGCTATTTGAATACTATAATGTTAAAGCCTGGAATTAACATGTGATTGTTTTGAAGGGTGATAAGGGAAATATCACAAATTATGAGCCCCTTCTGGGATAAATCTGTGGATTCGTGCATAACAACTCATGTTGTTAATTGATTTGAATACCTGGTTGTTTTTACTATTGTCTAACTGCATTGGAATCAATAACACAAGTTAGAAATTTAAAGTTACCTAAGATGGTCTAATGGTTTTAAAGCATTCTAAAAGTAATTATTTGTATTTTTGAAGATGGCTAGTAGTTTATGTATAGAAATGTCTAGCTATGTATGTAAACTGGGACTAAACTGTGGTTATTTGATTTGAGGGAAAAGCAACTATGTAACATGAAGAAGATTTGAGATTTCTCTGACAATCTCTAGCCAGTTGTTAAGTGAAAAGTATGGAGATTATGGGCAACCTCCTAGCCAGAAGGAGATGTTTAGTTCTTTTAAATATAGTCAATAACTAAATGGGTTCATTGAAAAAATTGATTTTGTTAAATATATATATATATATATATATATATATGAATTAGGATTATTGTTTTCACATCTCAAGATCCATTTCATTTGCAGCACTGTCCTTAACTACATGAGGAACAATTGAACTATGATTTTTTTCCCTGGCACTCTTTGTTCTCCTTAGTGCTCAAGTCACCTGAAGCTCTGGTTATAGGTAATTGCTATATTACAACATATTGTTCTGCCTGACATTGGATATAATAAAATAGAAAGACAATATGACATTGAAGCCATTTAGCCCCATGGGGTTTGATGTTAAATGCTGGAGATGGAATAAGTGCCTTTGAAAGAATGACCCTAGATCCAATTAGGTTAAGATTCTTTTAAAAGTTCCCTCTCCTGGCCCATTGAAAAATACTGTCTTTATAAGCAAACATGTCCTTGTGTTACTCTCTCCTCTGTAATAGCAAATTACCATGATCATTCCAGCTGCATCATAATTAAGTGCGAGAGTCAGCCAGTAGATCAGGATAATGTCTATTGATATATCTAACAGCTTTAAAGGAGCGATCCATTCTTCAACTAGAATTTTTGTTCATTATAAACATGGCCAAAGCTAAAATAGAAAAGTTTCTTTCAAATTACTTTTTGGACATGTGCAGTTTTGAAATGCCTTTTCAGTACATTTGTTTATATTATTTTTGAAACCTTACCTACAACTTTTGTTGCATCCATCAATGAATCTGTTATATCAGACCCATGTTCTTATAAAAGGCATTTTGATACTGATTTAGGATTATAAATTATAATTCTTGCCCCTTATAGACCTTCTAGTTTTTTCCTAATTTATCAGACCTCTGTTAAACAGCCTTTTCTGTTACAATATCTCTGGTTTTTGCTTGCTCACTTTTTTTTCTTGAGTTTTGTTTCTCCAAGATCAATCTCTGCAGGATGCCAACCAGCTCTGCCAGCCAATCATTCCCTGGACCCTGCCTCAATGAAGTCCTCACTGTAATACATACATACATACATACATACATACATACATACATACATCTTCAAATGGACTCTGAAAGACCCAGAAGATTCTGGTCTTAACATGATTGAGGGGAGAATGATGCAGGGGAAGATGAAGAGAATTTGAATGTAACAGAAAGAATTTGGGTGGAGATGAAAATTGACTTTTGAGATGTAAATTGCCTTGAAGTAGAAAATTATGATTGTAACAAAAATAATTGTTAATCTTGGGTGAGGACCCTCCCCATTCTTAAAGTACCATTATTTAATGTAAAATTTGTATACTGATCTCCTTGCACTTTACCCTCTACTTAATTCCAAGTCTAGTATAGGGAAAGGGAGTTCACCTTTTGCCCTCTGGATGAGAGCAAGACATAAAAACCTAAGTTGGACCCTAGTTCAGCTCCAATTCAGTCTTCTCTGACCATGGCCCAGTGAAGGCTGCTTGGCTGCTCTTTTGTCTCTCTCTCTCTCTCTCTCTCTCTCTCTCTCTCTCTCTCTCTCTCTCCCTTCCTATGTCTTGTAACCTTTTAAATAAATTTTTGTTTTATTTCCACCCATGCTTTCCTGAGTCTGAATAATGATTCCTCATAGGCAGAACTGAACCCAAGTAGCCAGCAGCTACAATATTCTTTTTAGACCTGCACTAATTATGGAACCATGGTCAAATCACAACTCTTTGGATTTTCAGCACATCCATAAGACTTATCTACAAAGCTATAGATAAATTGCTGTCTGTATTGGTACACCATCACTGAAGAAGTAAATCATGATTTAGTGGCATATGTCTACAAAGACACCATTCTTAGTTATGATTCCCTTCATCCTACTCTGGAGAACTGCTTCATTTGCAAATGTTAAGCCAGATTCTTGGGTTTTTTCCTATTTGTCCACAGTAAATTGGAGACCAGCAAGTCACTCAATGTGAATCTTTCCACAGTTAAATGGAGACATAGCAACCAACCCAAGAAAAGCATATAGATTTGCAAAATATGCAATATAGAATGGCATTCACAGACCATCATAATCAGACAGCTACATTATTCTTATATGAGTACAAATGGGAAAAAATGTGCAGGTATATTATATTTGTAAAATTACATTAATCATATTTGTTTCTAAAAGTTAGATCACTAGCATCAGGGTGTTCCTGATGCTAATTTTTATCAACTGATTAAGAGATGCCTCAATGTATAGTTGCAGTGACACCAACTTATTCTTATGTCACATGTACAGGACTTGAAATTCCTTCAGTTCTCAGTCATGACCTCCCAAATCTCCAGATACACTATATTTTCTCCATTTCTCCCTTTCCCTCTCTTTCTCCAAGTTGTTCATACTTCTGGGTCTGTTATGACTTTCAGTGACTAAATGTGAGCAGTTGGGGACAGAATTTCCCTTTTGCACCCATAAACTGCAGGCATAAAAGCTCTGCAATAGGAAAAGAAACCAGTTCCCAGTGTGCATTTTTGAGTTCTATTCACAAAGCTATCAGTGACTATCACACCACCTCCAGCACCACCTTGAATATTCTTTTACCTGCCAGGAAAAAATGAATATGAAGTTTAATTAATAGAAAATCAGTTCCCTAATTAAAATCTTAAAGGAAAGAAGACATAGCTCTGTATTGGAGAAATAGAAATAAGGTTTCATATTCATCTATCCACATAGTTAAAGAGACCTTAACAGATTTGACCAAGTCATTTTCAAGCATTTTTCTTTCATTTTAAAAATTATTTTATTCAATTATAATATTCAATTTTAACTAAGATGATACATAAAATGAATCTTTAAAGATGCTTTCTCCTGAATAAGTTATTAGCAACTCAAGTGCACCTGAGCAAAAGATATGAGAAATTTTTTAAAGGCTGCCTAGATTATCAGCTGAGCAAAGGAAAGTATCCCACTGAAATCACAAAGCTTTCTAAAACACCCCTTTATCCTATAGGTTTCATGTTGTTGCTTTCCGCTGATCCTCATACTTTGTAAAACTTAAAGCTTTATAAAAAAGTCAGTCAGTATGATTACTTCATTATTATCTTTTTGTTCATTGGAAATCAGGTAGAAATACTCAGGGACAAGTCATTGTCCTGGTATTATTATTTTTTTATATTTATTTATATTTATATTATTATTATTATTTTATACTTTGTGTTTACTTTGCAAGTGAATAAAATGATTAATTCTTTAAAAGTTTTTAAAAGTCCTAGATTTCAGATTTGACTCATTTAAAGCATATTCAGAAAAACTTCATTACAACTAGATCTCTAGCAATACAAATAATGAATCTGCTGAAGTAGTTGTTTATGTACAGATTTTTAGTTTTTGGATGTTATCATTATATAAAATGTGGTAATTAACTTCAAGTAATGGAAATATGCAGTGGGAATTCAAATGATGCGATGACTTCAGGGAATTCATTCTTCACACTAATCAGAACCTAGATGTATGACAGGAATTATATAGTGTTTCGACAATTTCCATATGGTTTTGATGCTATCTGCTAGATCTCTATATATTGAGAACTTTTCATTCTGCATAGTTTGGGAGTTATGAGTATTTACCAAGACAACATCTATTGAAAACATTGAACTTAAATTATGTTAGGTCTAAGTAATGACAAGTGGTAGTTTTAGATGTGATAACTGTCTAATTCCAGTACAGATTTTTGTTGAATTTTTGAACATATATTATGATTTCCATTGGTATCGTGGGGGTTGCTCATCTGTTTGTGAAATTGGTTGCTCATATGTAATTCTGGCTACTTGATAATAGCTTTGTAAGAATTTAGTAGGTATTAAATTTCTGCAACTTATCGTGATACCTTGCAGAGTTGGGTTTTTTGGTTTTTGGGTGTTTTTTTTAGATTTTTGCAAGACAAACGGGGTTAAGTGGCTTGCTCAAGGCCACACAGCTAGGTAATTATTAAGTGTCTGAGACCGGATTTGAACCCAGGTACTCCTGACTCCAGGGACAGTGCTTTATCCACTATGCCACCTAGCCACCCCCCTTGCAGAGTTTTTACTCTTTCTTTGCAAATGTCACATCAATAACATGTGCATTCTACATAAGAATGATCTTTTTGTAATTTCTAATACAGTGGTCTGAAATGTAACATTATCATGAGCCCCTTCATTTCTTTAAACAAATATGCCTAATTCAAGTTTTATGGATATTACATGGAGAACCCTTTGATTTCCTTCTTGGATCTTAGCTATTTCATAGGTTGTACCCAATAGTAGAATTATATGTGGTCCAGTAGCAATATTTCCTGAATAGTGACTTCACAGAATAATAATAAGATATCAGTAAAAAAATTGTTAACTTGATTGCCATACAATTAGAGAATATCTATCAATCTTCTTTTTCTTTTCCTTAATATTTGTATAACTGTACTGGGGTAATGAACTCTATATTTCTTGTTTTATGTATAACCTTGTGCTCAGATATGCCCTAAATCAATTTTCCTCTATATTGTTGCTGTTATTGTTGCTGTGGTTGTTGCTCATTGTTGTTGGTGCTGTTGTAATTTGAGGAACACTGGGTAGTCATGCCAATTCATGACCCCAGAATAGCTTCCACAGTGTTACCTAATCCTTCAGCAAGTATTCATTCCTTTGGGGTATGATGAAGAGAGAGTGAAAGCAATCTTGGATTATATCTTCTCCATTAATGGTACCCTTTCTGTGAAAAGGACAGGAAAGATCAGTCTGGTTCCAGTGTTCTACTTTCCAAGATTCTACTTTCCCTTCTTCCAGGAATCAAAATCTCCTTTGGAGAAAGGTAGAAAGGAGAGGAAACTCTAGAGATATCTAGTCATACTTCCCTGCAAGCTACTTCCAGACAAAACTTATGTGGACACATTTATCAACATGGGCAAAACAGACACCTGAGGGTAATCATAGGCATAAAAATAGACAAGAAAGACTCAAGAGACTTCATTTTTGTCCAATAGCCTTGATAGCCTCAATTAGTTTGGTCAAGATCCCATACTAAGGTAGTTTTATATTAGTCTTTCCAAATGGTAGGAGCAACTTCTATTTTATGCAAGTTGTTCTTGTTTTTAATTCTGACATCATCATCATCATCATCATCATCATCATCATCATCATCATCATCATCATCATCTCTTCCCCACCTCTTTCAGGATAATCTCATTACTAGAAAACATCATCATGGAAATTCCTTCAGTTTTATTATTCACTCTTCAATACCCGTATTTGCTTCTGCCCCTCTGAGGAAGAGGCTGAAAGGTAGAGCAAAAATTCCTCTCATGGTCTGCCTTTATAGAGGGTTCAAAATCTCAGCCTTCTCTTCATTTGCCACCAGCTACTCTGTGCTGATAATCTTCATTGTGCCACAAACATGTTACCATCTGGTATGCACACATACACATCCTATCCCCTTTACAACATCGTTTTTGAATATTAAGGATCCATATTTCTCTTTCATATTTGCATCTCTAGCAATTAGTAAACATGGTAGGCTCTTTAAAAATGTTTATCATATTATATTGTAAGAAGGCAGGTAGGCCATATGGGCCCTTTGTTGTTGAAGATATAAAAGGTCAGTTCAGGGAGTTAGTAATAGGTCTTAACCTTTCCTCTTGCCTTCTCTCAGTAATCTTTTCTTGGTTGTACTAATTCTACACAAGATGCATATTGTTTTTAAGCCTTATATCCTTTTAATTGATAATTGTAATCTTAATGTAGTAAAGTGTTTTTCTAATTGCAGATTTTAATCTACTTTAAATATTCATTGCATTTTTAAGCCTTTGAATCTGATTTAGGTTTGGTCTGTAATAATCCACTATAAACAAGCTCCTACACACTATTTAGTACAGATAATAACTAACTTGAATTCTTTCAGTAATCCATAATTAGACCTAATGTCTTGGCAAGGCCATACCCAGACCTGAAGAAATCAATTGAGAAGAGAATAGACAATCCCATCTTCTTCAAAATATCCTGAGGACTCTCACAGAAGAAACTGGGGGGCCCCAGGATTTGTGTCGTAAGATGCCCAGGGACAAAGCATTAATCCTTTGCTGAAACATGGTGGTCTTTCTTACTGGGTGTTTGCTCTTGTAGGGATTTCCCAAGACATCACAAGATAAGAATCCTTTTTTCCCTTTTCTGACAAGGACAGTCGTTGGCAAGAATACAGAATCACAAGGAGATTGAGTTTTATTTTTAAATTAGTTTCTTCATTTCAGCTGTATTCTTTACTCAGATCTATTTCTAATAACTGATTAGCATCCCTTTGGAAATGCATAAACTCCTTGGGGAAGAAAGAAGTTGTTCTATATCATTACTAACATCTGCTACTTTTCGATGTATCAGATTTCATCCAGGCCAGTTAAGATGTGATTTAACTAATAAGTATTCTATGAAAAAGGTATGGCATATTTCTGCTCTCTGCTATGACACTTGAGGACAACTGGATGTGATAAGAATCTCATGATCACTCTCATGCTGGTTTAATTTCATACAATTGTTAGTTAAAATAAAGGCTTATGAAAATAATCAATTAGTGTTGGCTGATTTCTTTTTAAAAAATATTCTTTTGAGGGCTGTCATGAATATTAATGTTTCTTGCCTTCTCTTAACCTTGTTTCCAAATTATTTCTATCTAGACAATAGGCAGTTCAAAGAGCCAATCAGTTTCTAAATTCAATAAAAGGTTCAAACATGGAGTATTCTGGTTAACTGATTCTTCTGGTTAACAGTGGTTTAGCCAGACAACCCTTTTCCCTTTTAAGCTTTACTTGAAATAGCATTAAAGCCAGGGCATCCAGTTGAAGCTTCCAGAAGAACTCTGTGTTAGATGTAGTATTTTTTGACAATTAAGTACAGGTAAATTTATTGGGAGAAGTGAAAAGAGCCCAGTCTTGATTGAATCAATTTGGTCTCCGGCATCAAATCAAGAGTCCTTCAACAAAAGGCCCTCTGGTCCTCTCCATTAAGTTCTATGTAATCATACATTTTCCCTCTTGCTTTCTTGTTCTTTGTGCAATAGAGTTTAAGTTTAAGTTTAATCTACAGTATTAACATATTGCCCATCAATTTCTTAAATCTAGATGATCAATAAAATAATAATTTAAGCCATTCTTTGTAATGCTGCTGATTTCTGGGATATAAATATTCACATTAAAAGTGGAATAATCAATTTAAAGTCTGATAATTATATCTGTTAGGTGGTTCAGTGGATAGAATGCTAGACCAGAAGTCAAGAAATCTCATCTTTCTGAGTTCAAATCTGGCCTCAGACACTAAGTATGTGTGTTCCTAGTCATTTACCTCTGTTTGTCTCAGTTTCCTTAGCCATAAAATGAGGTACAAAAGAAAATGGCAAAACATTCTAGTATGTTTGCCAAGAAAGGAAGAGTCCAATACTAGTGAAAATGACTGAAGAATAATAATGAAACTTAACAAGTATTCACAAGCCTATGGCGGCTCTAGCACAGCATTGACAAGTCCCTTATTATTAAATAACATCCAGACAGGTACAGCAAATAGACAAGTGCTGAGTTCAAATTCTTCCTCTGATATATACTAATTTTGTTGACAAAACAAGTCCCCATACCTCTCAGTATCCCAGTACAAATTATAACTACCAATTACAGATAACTCTGTATCAGTTGAATGTATTTGTATTCTGAGAACTCTCCATACTGATAAAAACAAAAATACAAGTTATGACCAAGATCCATTACTACTGCTTTTCAAGAACTCAAGATAATTTTATATAAATTAGCTCACCTCATTAAATCCTTACATTTGATAAATGGATGAGAGGATCAGTGATTTGCCTGAACTTTCCCAGCTAGTAGGTAGAAGAGCCATAATTAAAGCAAAGTCTCCAGACTCTTAATCCAGACCTCTTTTCATTCCCCCATAACTATGGCTCCAATCATATGAAACAGGATTTTCATTTCCACAATTTTATATTCATTTCACAACAAAGACATAGATTTAAAAAAAAACATCTTTTCATGCAGTGAGAATTTTTTATCAACATGTAGCGTATCCTTTCTTTCTCACTCTAGTGGATCTTGCAATTCATTAAAATAAGTATCCCTTCCAAAAAATGGAGATCACAACTCATCCAAACTTATCCAACTTTCATGATCCTTGTTCTTGTCTCCCATGAGGCCTTCACAGGGACTCAACATAGTAGGGAAATCTCAATCAACCATGCCTTAGTCACTTCAGCTATAAGATGAGGGAATTGGACTTAACAGGTATTGATGGATACCAACTTTGAGTTTATATTCCTGAAATGAGGAAAGAACAGTAAGCAGGAATTAGCAAACCCCTTTCCTCTCAAGTGTTAGATAGGGATTCTTTAAAAAGAAAAGAAAAGACAGGAAGGAAAACACCCACCCTGGAGCCAGGAAGACATGAGTTCAAATCCAGCCTCAGACATTTCATAATTAACTAGCTGCATTACCTTGGACAAGTCACTTAACCCCCATTGCTTTGTCAAAAAAAGGAAGAAAAGAAAAATACTAACTTCCAGAATTTTACCAATCTACTATTGATTCATTAACTGAACCTTGAAAATTGTTTTTCTAAAATACTAAAAATCAGTCAAAAATTATTTATTGAGTAGGCAATATGCAATGAGTATGCATATATGTATTGAGTAAGTATATATAAGTAGGCAATGTGCTAAGCCCTGGTTTACAAAGAAAGCAAAAAAGGAATCTATGTTCCCAAAGAGCTCATATGGCAATACAAAGATTCTAACTTTTAATCTGAAAAACTGCATTTTCTGTAACCTAAATTACCCCTTCCCTTACCTTTTTCATCCTGCTCCTAAAATTACAAGGAAAAGAGGAAAAAAATCATAGACCAGGAGTCAGCCCACTCAGACTCAACTTCACAAGGTTGTCAACAGAAAGCCCAAGAAGGGAGGGAGGAAGAGAGGGTGTATTATGATTCTTCTAGGCTTACCGCCTGAATCTCATTAGACCCAAGTTGGTCACAGAGTGCTGACTTTGGAACAGATCAAAATTCCAGGTCCAGTTTGCAAAGGGGGAGGAGATAACTCTGGGATTTCAGTCTGTTACCCAGATGCAATCATCAGGATTAACTATTACATGTAAAATTGAATCTTGTTGTTCGACATCTAAATTAGTCATAGGAAGGAAGATGATTAGGCCCGTTGCCTGATTTCCATTAGGTCTCCTTTGATTTCTTTTCAACTCTGAGAATGTGGACTTATGTTTATTTTTGTGGCTGCACAAGCTAAAGCCTTCCAAGCTGTTTTGATCTCAGTTGTGAACACATTAAGCATATAGTGTATAATACACATGTTAATCTTACTCAAAACTCATGATAACTCCCTCTGAAACAGCTTTGGTCAAGTCTTATGTCATGAAATGACTTTAAATCTGGGTTCAAAAATGTTGTTGAAAATTTATTTAAGATGTTCTGTGGGAGGGGCGAAGATAGGGCCTGTTTAGCAAATATTTTAGGGAATCATTTGACTGGGGCAGTTTATCAAAGCTAACTAAGCTATATAGCCATGACCAGAGAATTGCTAAGGATAATTGTGGGATGTACATTTCAAAGTACACAGATCCAGGAGCTTCTAGCTAAAAAGCTGGTGGGAAAGGGGATATTTTGTTCTTCTTAAGAGTAAAGTGAAAAGTTAACTCCTTCTGATTACAAAGAAATAAATCACAGGGGCAATGGAATTATATCCTCAGCATATGGATAGCCTATGTTTCTTTTTCTCTTTCAACTTTTTTTTGCATCCCTCCCACCCCATCCTAAAGCAAAAACTAGACTAAAAGAAAAAAAAAAGGATTTCTACAAGAGAACAGAAACTTATAAGGAATCACTTCAGTCAGCTATGAGTACAATCCCAAGAATATAGAATTAGCTAGGTGGCATCTAGGCCATACAGTATATAGAGAATTAGCACTAAAATGGGCAGGATGAGAGTTCAAATTTAATCTCAAACTTTTACTCTGTGTGACCCTTAGCAAGTCATTTAACATTTGCCTGCCTCAATTTCTTCCAATGTAAATTGACACCTACCACCCATGGTGGTTATGTAGATAAGGTAGAATTTTGTTTAGAAAACATTTTTACAAAATTTAAAAGATTATATAAATGATGTTATCATTATTAATGTTAATGTTAGCCCAAAGATGGTAACTTGCAGCATGTTCTAAAGTCTAGGAGCCTGGATCCATTTGACTCCAAGATAAGATCCAAGATGAGCTAAAAAGGTTAACAATTAAACTCTTGGAATGGTCAGAATATCTGGGTTCAAAATCAACCACCAATGCTTTTCTCCAATATACCCATAGTCAAGTCATTCCACTGCCCGGGGCTTCAGTTTCTTCATCTATAAAATGAAGATATGTCTCATTGGTTCCTTCTATTTCTTTAACCATGACTCTATAAATAAGATCAAGATTAAAATAATTTATTATTGTTATTGTTATTATTATTATTATTATTAAAGATAAGGTATAAAAATTACCTATATATACCTAGGAGTTTTAAGTCTTTTAAGTGCTAGTGCCTATAAACATTGATCTGAATATAGATTTGCCTCTGCACTTAAGTCATAATCCTGAAGTTGGATCTTGAGGAATTTGCACAGGAGGATGTAAAGAACATGATAGACAAGCATGCATTCAAAAAAATGTAAATTTTAATTAACACATCTTTTATACAAACTAGGTTGTGGACAGAAGGCATTTCCTTCATTCAAAATTATATAGTGATATAAACATAGGGGGGTTGCATAATTTAACTGCAATTATTTTTTTAAAAAATTATATAATCTGGGCCTCAGATAAACCTGTATCTTATAGTTTGGGAAAATGAGAGAATAATGAAAAAAATAGTATCACCTAGTGGCAGTATACTTTGCATCAATAGAAAGCAAGGAGAAATCCAAAGTTATAAAATAATATCACATAGCATGGTTTAAGCTAAGAACTTTTAGCTTCTAATATGATGACTCCAAGAGATTACAATAGTTATAAACTCTCAGGTATAAGTCTGAATATTTTTTAATGGCCAAGGTTATTTTGAAAAAAGAAACAAGTGTACTTTTCTACATTGATATCATGGAATTTTCTTTTTTCTTTCTTTTCATTTTGTTTTAAACATAGAATGGCATACTAGACAGAATGATGGAAGTGAAATCATCACAAATGGATTTGTGATATGGTACATAGAACCCTTACCTGAAGTCAGGAAGATACATATTAGCTGTATGATCCTGGGCAAGTCACTTAACTTCTGTCCTCGGTTTCCTCTTCTGTAAAATGAGGATAATAATAGCAGAGACGTTTCAGGATTGTTTTGAGGATTGCAAACCTTAAAGAGCTATATATATGTTTGTGTGTGTGTGTGTGTGTGTGTGTGTGTGTGTGTTCTATTTTATTAACTATCTGACCATCTGACCATGGACACATCACTTAATCTCTTAGCCTTGGTTGCTCTATTTATCAGTGAATTACTGTTAGGTACAAGTGTTTTGCAAATCTTATAGTACTTTATGAATGATTTATTATTTGGTGGTATTGTTATTTTTACTTCAAATATTTCTCTTCTTATTTTTCAAAATAGAGAAAATGATTAGGCCATCCCAGAGAAAATTTATTTCATTTAAAGCATCTTTGATTTTATAATAGACCCCCAAACATCACTGAAATCTAGTTTTTAGTATTTTTCAATGAGGAATGTTTCCCCTGTATTGATTAAAACACACTGTGAATAAACCTTGTCTCAACCAAAAGAAAATTAATTAGGCTCAAGAATCAGAGTACCACCCCGGCCTCAGCATGGTTGACTGATGTGACTGGAATTAATTCCAAAGAAGACATATACAATGAGTAAACCAGTCATTTTCTGACCTCTACAAAACAGTCCAGGCACATTTCCAAGATGCCAAGAGACTAGGCACAGTTTCCAGGGTAGCAAAGAGAACAGTGTTTATCTCTTCCTCTGCTTCACCTATCCTGACCCTGAATCCTTACAATTCATCTCATTCCCTGAAAAATTAACCTACTAGTAAACAAGGCAAGTTTTATTAGAGGAAATAGTTTGATGCTGTTAGGAGAACTGGGTTTGAATTATGCCTCTATAACTTACTAGCTATGGGAATACTTTATTTCCATGAGGCTCCTTAGGTTTCATTTAACAGATATGGAATAATAATAATTTTTAGGTTTTAGAACTGGAAATTACTTTAGAGATCAATTAACCTAGCCTCTTTTTTTAACAGATTAGGAAAAAAGAAATTCAATGGCTTATCCCAGATCACACAGCTATTAAATTAACCAAGCTGGTATTTGAACTTTGATGCCATGACCTTGATGTTGCTGCCTCTATTAATACCTAAACAGCCTACTTTACAAAATATAAAAGAACAATGTTTAAACCTTAATGGTCTCTATAAACAAAAATTTTGATTATTGTTGTAATTGAACACATTTTTAGTTGCTCTCTGGAATAGTTCAACTTTGGATCTCACTTTATTTTATTTTCATTTTAAAAGTTTCATTGATGCTTTTTGTTCTTTTTTTTTTGTAAGGCAAATGGGGTTAAGTGACTTGTCCAAGGTCACACAGCTAGGAAATTATAAAATGTCTGAGTTCAGATTTGAACTCGGGTCCCCTTGACTCCAGGGCTAATGCTCTATTTATTGTGCTACCTAGCCAACCCTGCTTTTTGTTCTTTTTTATGACAGTTATTTCCCACTGTCTCCACCATCCCTTCCTTTATAACCAAAAAAAAAAAAATTAAGCAAAATCAACCAACACAGATCAAACTTAATCATGTATGTTACAGTCCACACTGGTTGTCCAAGACTAAGATTAACCTTACCTTTATTTAATTATCAAAGTAAACATATAGCCTGGGTGGGAAATCATTTCAGGAGTATATAATGGTCCCCATACTCTACTACTTATTTCATGATCTGAACCTTGTCTAGGGTGTGTATTTTCTTTATTCATTAAGCAGACTCAGAAACACTTCAGGAGAAAAAAATATCAATAGGTCCTGTCTCCACTTAGCCCCTGGGCTTCGGAAATGAGGCACTGTATCTGTATCCCTCTCTCTTCCACTTCCCCACAAGCTAAGATCAGCTCCTTTGCTGATGCCAGTGACTATTTAATGTGAAATTCCTGAAGCACCACTGTAAGTCATCAGCCAACACACTAGCTCTATACTTAGTCTTACACATGAAGCCAGAGACATGGATAACTATAGAGACATGGAAATATACACAGACTTTGTAAAAATATGCTCCAAAGCAGAAACATATTGTGAATATGCAAATCGCTTAAGTGTCTGGCACTGAAGTTTGCCCTTTAGCATTAGCCTAAATGTATTTTTTCCTTTCCCCTCCCTTCCCCCACCATTTTCCTATCTGCCTTCTGGCATTTTTTTTAAAACCTTAATTTAGAAATAAAATAGCACCTCCTGAAAAATCAAGAAATATGGCACCACAAATATCATTGCCAGGTGTAACATATGATGCTGCTTCAGGGACAAAAGGGGGAAAAACATATAGAGAAAGCTGCATTTAAATTTTCTTACAAAGGTTACCGGAAATGGATTTTATCCATTTTGCTGAACTATGTTCATTCCTGGTTAGATTTCAGGTCTGCCTGCTGTACTTTAAAGAAATTGTATAATCCAGTCCTTGTCATCAGCTTTCTTAATTTATTTCCATGAAATGACAGGCCTGGCAAAGGCAGGCTAGCCTCTCAGATGTCTGGATTACACTGTAGCTATGGAAACAGGTGTTAAAGTGCTATGAATTTCCAGTTACGCTGATACTTTGCACATCACGCTCTATACAGATGACATGTTATTTTACATGCTGACCGATGCAACAGCATCAATCTCTCTGATTTACAGGGAGACCATCACATAGGAGATTTGCCATGATGAACTTAGAGAGCTTTTCCTGGGTGGGAGGCAAGAGGGCAAATGTCTTCCATTCTCTCATCCCCTGATTGAAGTTTGCATTTTTGCTCAGAGACAGAGCCGTTTTCTCTGTTGTGGGCTAAGATTTCCTGGTCCTGGCTCAAAAAGAGGATGGAGGAGAAGGAGGAGAATGCCATCCTACTTGTAATGTACACAATTAATTTGCTACTTTAATGCTCCATCACAGATTCAGGGACATAATCAATCCAATTAATATTGTCATGTTCAGCAGTGTGCTTTGGGATCCCCACTACGAAGTGATGAAAGGTTTAAACATGGGAAAAAATCTCAGAGACCATTCAGTACATATTTTTATAGATGAGGAAACTGAGGTCTATTCAGAATAAGTGACTTGCTCAAGATCATATAGATAGTAAATGACAGCTATTAGAATTTGAAACAACTCAAAATCCAGAAGCTTTTCTATTACAGTAAGTCATGAATCCTCACATAATCACATAATCACCACAGCTTGGTTACATGGTATCAGAGTCATAGAACGTCAGTCACTGACCCTTCAAAGTGAAGGCCATTGTTATTTAGTAGCATGCAAACTACTTGAAGGCAGATATTGCTCCATTTTTGGTCTTCATAAGCTTACTTTTTTCAGATATGGTAGCTTCTACAGTAGACAGTGAAAAAAGCACTTGTTAAATTGAATTGAGTAAAATTTTCAGCACTGCAAGAATCATAAAGGAATGGTTGAATTTGTCCTCTTTGACACTCACATGTTCTTGCCTATTTTTAGCTTCCATGTCCAAGTTACTAAAGAGGAATTTTACCAAAGCTTTGATGAGGTATTAAATCAAGGTCTCATTTGCTTACTCAAATGGATATTGAGAAACTATGGCCTTCTTCAAGCTACTAGCCTAAAATCTAATTTCCAGTCAGCATGAATCATCTCTGTAGGACATATCAACATGTCCAATGCTGTACATTAGCAATTTCTTATAATTACAGCAGCAGCCTTTCCCTGATGCTACTGTTATTTGCATCACAAGTTATGTGTTAGTGATTTGCTAACAGAAAGCTATATATGTTCCTCTTTAGCTCAGTGTAGTCTCTGTATAAACTAAGGAAAACAAGTCAAATAATTGTATTGAAGAAATTTCAGGGTTGGGCAAAGACAAAGTATGGGAAATTATTTTGATAAGATATTTGATGCTGAAAATGACTTTTCATTCATTTTCTTATTTTTTTTCTTGGTTTAAATTCCATATAAATTCTTTGAAAGCTCATTATGAAAAAGATTTAATTCATTTGAAAGTATAGGAGGTTTATTACAATAATTGACATTAACTTAGTGCTTAAAGATTTAATCTTAATTGGTCCTAACAACAATCCCATGAAATGAAGCACACATACAAATTATCCCTAAACTACAGAAATAGAGATAAAATGATTTTCTCAGGGTCATACAAATAATTACAAAAATAAGCACAACAGCAACTAGCATTTATTCAGTGTTTCAAGGTTTCAAAAATGTTTCTGTCTTCACAATCCTGTGAAGTAATTATTATTATTATTATTATTAATCTTAATTTTATTTACAAAGAAACTGGGGTCCTGAGATTAAGTGAATTGTTCAAGATTACACAACTAGGAATTGTCCAAGGTAGGATTTGAACTTGGGTTTCCTGATCCATGTTCAGCACTCTGCCACTTATCATCCAGGCAGAGCTAGAAGGAACACCAGAGACCATATAATATAAAGTATTAATTTTACAGATGTTTATGTCTACAGACATCTATCTGTCCATCTGTTTGTCTCTTAATACATGTAAGGTGAAAGTGAATTCAAGAGCTATAGGTTAAACCTAATCAGTTTACAGGATTTACTCAGAATTTGACATTTTCTTAGTCTTAATCATTTAGGTATCTTAAATCAAACTACGATGTTTCTTGTTCAGTAATATTTCCTCACTTTTCTAGCAAGAGAACTCTTCTCCTTCTGGAAAAAGGAATCAGAAAGGAAAAGAAATAAATAAGCATTTATTAGGTGCTTCTGATAATTCAGAGGGTAGTTTGGTGACATAGTACATAGAACACCAGACCTGAAATTAGGAAGACTCAACTTTCTGAATTCAAATCTGACCTTAGATACTTTGTGTGACCCTGGGCAAGTCACTTCACCATGTTTCAGTTAGCCTCAGTTTTCTTATTTATAAAATGAACTGAAGAAAATGGCAAACCATTATGGTATCTTTGTCAAGAAAGCCCCAAATGGAGTCACCAAAATCAGACATGCCTGAAAAATGACTGAACAACTTTTTAGGCCAGACACTGTGCTAAGAGCTTAACAAATAATATCCCATGTGATTCCCACAACAACCTTGGGAGATAGCTATCCTGATTGTCTTGATTTTACTATTGAGGTAACTGAGGCACAGAGATTAAATAACTACCCCAGGATGACACAGTAAGGAAGCATCTAAGATTGTATTGAACTCAGATTTTCCTATTTCTTTGAGGAGCTCTATTCATGGAACAATCTAGCTCTTCTTGGGAAGGAGAGAAGTCAAAAACATTCATATATAATAAAACAATTAAAATTATGCTGGGCAAATTAGGTGATAATTCATATTTCAAAAGGTTTACATATTTGTACATATTTGTTTGCACATTGTCTCCCCTATTAGAGTGCAAGCTCCTTGAGGGAAGGGACTGTCTTTTACCTATTTTTGTATTTCCAGTACTTAACACAGTGTCTGGCATTTACAAATGTTTATTTAATTTAAATTATTTAATTCATTTAAATTATTTGTTTAATTATTTAGATTAAGAATTCCTGGGATACATGGTCCCTGAAGAGATATATGAATTTAGATGGGGGAAAAATACACATTTATTTTTAACAACTTCTTTTTTCTGTATTTGGTTTTTTTAATCACATCTTTATTTTTTATCCATATGCACATGTATATTTTTAAATTACAAAATTTCCTTCCACCCTCCCTTCCCACTCCCTCCCTTAGTGGTGAGCAGTCAGGTTAGCATTATACATACATATTTTTAATAAACATGTTTACAGATTAGTCAATTTTGGTATGAGGAATTGGGATTAAGGGAAAGAGCTACATAAAAGATAATTTTTATAAAATATTCATCAGACACTATTGTTCTATTAGAACCCAAGAGGGATGGGATTTCAGAGAAACCTGGAAAGACTTGTATGGACTGATGTTGAGTGAGATGAGAAGAACCAGAAGAACACTGTGCACACTAATGCACACTAATAGCAACATGAAGGCAATAATCAACCTTAATGGACTTGCTCATTCCATCAATGCAATATTAAGGGACAATTTTAGAATACCTGCAATGGAGAATACCACCCACATTCAGAGAAAAAATTGTGGAGTTTAAACAAAGACCAAAATCTATTATCTTCAATTTTTTTTTAAAGTGTCTTATGTAGAGGCTGCTAGATGGTGCAGTAGAAAGAACACCAACCCTGGAGTCAGGAGTGCCTGAATTCAAATCTGGTCTCAGACATTTGATAATTACCTAGCTGTGTGGTCTTGGGCAATCCACTTAAACCCATTGTCCTGCAAAAAAAAAATTAAAAAAATAAAAAAATAAAGTGTCTTTTCTATCTCTAATATTTTATTTTTCTACTCAAGGATATGATTTCTCTCTCAACCCACTTAATTTCAATCAATGTATAGCATGGAAATAATATAAAAATTATCAGACAACCTTCTGTGAGTGGGATGGGGGGAGAGAAGAGGGTAGGGGAAAATTGTAAAACTCAAAACCTTACAAAACTGATAGGTAGAAACTACTATTGCATAAAATTGAAAAATTAATAAAATATTTAAAAAATAAAGTGTTCATCAGATTCTAAAAGGTTGTTTTTTGTTTTCTTTTGCTTTGTCATTCTTCCTCCAGATGGGGATAGTCTTGTACATAGCTGGTCTAATACAATTGTCCTAGCTCTCCAAACTGCTGAGAGGAGTTGCTTCCATCAAGTTTGATCATCTCACAATGCTGTTAATGTGTATATTGTTCTTTTGGTTCTGTTCCCTTCGCTCAGCATCAGATACTGTAATTCATTCCATGCTTCTCTAAAGTCCGATTATTTATGGTTTCTTATAGAACAATAATATTCCATGATATTCATGAACCATAACTATTTTATTTATTTATTTATTTTCTAACTGAAATTTAGCATTTCCTTCAATTGTGCAAAATATTGTTTTGAGAAGGGGTCCATAGACTTCCCTAGACTACCAAATGTGCCTTCCTCCCTCTCTTCCTCTTCTACTTCTGCTTCTTTTTTCTTCTGCTTCTGCTTCAGCTACTACTTCTTCTGTTGCTTCTTCATCTGCTGCTTCTGCTTCTTCTTCTTCTTCTTCTTCTTCTTCTTCTTCTTCTGCTTCTGCTTCTGCTTCTGCTTCTGCTACTACTTATTCTGTTGCTTCTTCATCTGCTGCTTCTGCTTCTTCTTCTTCTTCTTCTTCTGCTTCTGCTTCTGCTTCTGCTACTACTTATTCTGTTGCTTCTTCATCTGCTGCTTCTGCTTCTGCTACTACTTATTCTGTTGCTTCTGCTTCTGCTTCTGCTTCTGCTACTACTTATTCTGTTGCTTCTTCATCTGCTGCTTCTGCTTCTTCTTCTTCTTCTTCTTCTTCTTCTTCTGCTTCTGCTGCTGCTGCTGCTGCTGCTGCCTCTTCTGCTTCTTCGTCTTCTGCTGCTTCTGCTTCTCCTTCATCTTTTGCTGCTGCTGCTTCTTCTTCTTCTGCTGCTGCTGCTGCTGCTTCTACTTCTGTTTCTTCTTCTGTTTCTGCTTCTTCTTCCCCTCCTCCTCCTCCCTCTTTCCTATCTCTCACTCTTTCCTTCCCTTTTTCTTCTCCTCCTATCTCCTTCTCCTCATTCCTCTCTATCAATCTCTCTCTCTCTCTCTCTCTCTCTCTCTCTCACACACACACACACACACACACACACACATGCATGCACATAGATTAAAGACCCCTGCTTTCAATTTTAAGCCTCTTTGATTCTGTGACGATGTTTCCTTTAAAAAGATTCACATTTCAGAAAGCCAACTTATGCATGAACATGTAATGCATGTATAGTGTAAAATAAGTAATAAGATTCAAATCATTTAGGTGGCAAAACTTTATAAACATGAACTATAGAATACCAAAACTTCTGTTACAACAAAGGTAGGAGAAAAAATGGTCCAGCATAAACACCCAAAATGATTCCCTGAGATAAACAGCTATGAAGGATGTTCTGAGCAGGTCATCAATTATGGAGTTAGAGCCCATGACAAAAATCTCCCCTGGTTTTTAGAATGCTAGACCTATGCATAGTGGTAAGTACACTGAATTTGAAATCCAAAGAACTGGGTTTGAATTCTGATAATTATCCATAGGGCAACTAGGTGGCACCTTAGATAGTGTGCCAGGTCTGAACTCAGCAAGATTGGTTGTTCTGAGGTTAAATCTGGCCTCACAGACACACACACACTAGCTATGTGAGTCTGAGCAAATCATTTAATCCTGTTTACCTCAGTTTCCCCATTTTTAAAATGAGCCAGAAAAGGAAATGGCAAATATCTTGATTATCTTTGCCAAGAAAACCTTAATTGAGGACATGAAGGTTTGGACATGACTAAAAAACACTAAAGAAGAACAAAAAGCTAAGCACTGTCTTTTTCACTTTAAATATGTCCCTAAATTACTCTGAACCTAATTTTCCCCATCAATAAAAGGAATGAGTTGTAAAAAAAATACAACCTGGGTGGGTGGAGCCAAGATGGCAGCAGCATTTCCTGGAAACTCCTAACTCCTTCCCCCACCCAAACTCTAAAAACTAACAAATGATGACTCTAGCCAAAATTTAGAGGGGGCAGAACCCACAGAAAGACACAATGATGCATTTTCCCAGTCCAAGATAACTTAGAAGTTCTGCCAGAAAGGTGTGTTTCACCAGGAGCAGGGGTTGGGGGGAAAAAAAGCTGTGGCCACAAAAAAAGCTGTGGCCTCAGAGCAACCCAGTCTAGCCCAGCCCAGAGATCACTGGCAGCAGTTTGAAGAAGTGGTGAAAGAACTCTGCTACACCAGAATGAGTGTGGAGTGAGGAGCAACACCACAGAATCTGCAGCAAGAATTTGGGGAAAACAGCCTGCACCTCCAGAGACTGTAAGGGGTCAGGGAAGACTGCAGAGATTTCTCTGCTCTTCCTCAGGGTAGGACTCTTCTGTTTGCCTTCACTCAGATCCAGGTTGCAGTTTGGGCTTCCATACTAAGATAGCAGGATCCTCCTTATAGCTCCATGGCAGAGGGAAGTACAGGGGTCCATCTACATATCAAAGCACAGGCAAGAGAGCAGAAGACCTTGGAGGAATAAAAGTCCCAGTGGGGTATCCCCCCAAAAAACCCAAAGCCTTGGAAATTCTGTCTTGGGCTGAGTAAATGAGTAAACAACAGCAAAAGAAGAATTTTACCATAGAGAATAACTTTAGTTCCATGGAAGATGATCAAAACACATACTCAGAAGATGACAAAATCGAAGTTTCCATATCCAAAACCTACAAGAGAAATAAAAATGGGCTCAGACTATGGATGAGCTCAAAAAAGACCTTGAAAATCAATAAAGGAAAGGGAGAAAAACTTGGGAGGAGAAATGAGAGTGATGCAGAAAAATCATGAAAACCAAATCAGCAGCTTGGTGAAAGATATACAAAAAATACTGAAGAAAATAATATGTTAAAAACCAGTTTAGGTCTAATGGAAAAAAAAAGTGAAACAAAAGGCAAATGAGGAGAAGAATGCCTTAAAAAGCTGAATTGGCCAGCTGGAAAAGGAGATAAAAAAGCTCTCTGAAGAAAATAACTCCTTCAAATGCAGAATGGAACTAAAGGAAGCTGATGACTTTGCAAGAAATCAGGAAGAAATAAAACTCTTCCAAAATAAACCAGAAATTAGAAGAAAATGTGAAATATCTCATTAGAAAAAAAAACAACCTCAAAAACAGATCCAGAAAATATAATTTATTATTGGGCCATCTGAAAGCCATGATCAGGAGAAGAGCCTAGACTTCATTGTTCAAGAAATAATACAGCAAAATTTCCCTGAGATCATAGAAGTAGAGGGTAAAAATAGAAACCAAGGGAATTCACCAGTCACCTCCTGAAAGAGATCCCAAAAGAAAAACTTCCAGGAACATTATAGCCAAATTCCCAAACTCCCAAATCAAAGAGAAAATTCTAAAAACTGCCAGAAACAAACAATTCAACTACTGAGGCTCCATGGTCAGGATTACACAGGATCTGGCAGCATCTACATTAAGGTCTCATAGGGATTGGAATATGATATTCTGGAAAGCAAAAGATCTTGGTTTACAACCAAGAATCAACTACCCAGCAAAACTGAACATCCTCTTTCAGGGGGAAAGATGGACTTTAATGAAACAGGGGACTTTCAAACTTTCCTATTGAAACAACCAGAGCTAAACAGAAAGTTTGATCTCCAAGTACAAGACTCTGGTGAACCATAGAGAGAGAATAGAAGAGAAGGATTAACTATGAGGAACTTAATGATATTGAACTGTTTGTATTCCTGCATGGAAATAATATATGGATAACTCATATGAACTTTTTCATTTATAAGCACTGTTAGAAGGAGCATATATATATATATAGATAGAACATAGGAAGGAGTGGAATATAATGGCATAATATAGTAAAAAGATGGAGTCAAGGTGTGATAAAGGAAAGTACTGGGAGGAAGGAAAAGGAGATGAAGAAGAAGCTAAGAAATTTCACATAAGAGTCAAGAGGAAGCTTTTTCAGTGGAGTGGAAAGGGGGAAGGCAAGGGGGAATGAGTGAGCCTTCATTCTCATCAGAAATGGCTCAGAGAAGAAATAACATACACAATAGAGCGAGGAAATCTATCTTATCTAGAGAAAAATAAGAAGAAAGGGATGAGATAAGGGGGAATGGGGGGATGGAAGGGGGGAATAAGTGATAGAAGAGAAGGAAGATCGAGGGAGAGGGTACTCAGATTCAACACACTTTTGTACAGGGCCAGGATGAAAGGGGAGAGAGAGAGAGAGAGAGAGAGAGAGAGAGAGAGAGAGAGAGAGAGAGAATAGAATAAATGAGAGTTGGGAGAAATAGAGTAGAGAACAGCTAGCAACTGTGGGAAAATATTGAAGCAACTTCTCTGGTGGACTTATGATAAAGAAAGCAACTCACCCCAGAGACAGAGCCATTGGAATCTGAACACAGACTGAAGTACATTTTTTCTCTCTCTCTATTCTTAAGGTTTCTCATCTTCTCGGGGAGGGGAATTTATGTTTACTCTTACAACACATTCAATTTACATCAGTTTATAGCATGGAAACACTGTAAAGACTATCAGACAGCCTTCTATGGGGGGAATTGTAAAATTAATTGTAAAAGTTAAAAAAAAACCTCTAAGATTTGGGTTAACATTAACATTTGCTATGTCTGGAGTATTTCTATGCCACTCACCAACAAGAAGAATGTTACAGGAAAATTGGAATGGTATGGAGAGAGAACTAGATTTGAATTCAGAAGAATTAGGTTTTATCAGCTGCCCCATCAACTATTTATTAGCTGAGTGATTTTGGGTAATCAGTTTTTCCTCTCTGAGACTCTATTTGCTCATCTCTGAAATGGGGGTAATGATATTTTCTCTGCTATTCTCACAATATTGTTCAGAATCAAAAGAAAAAATGCATATGGGGGCTCTCAATAACTTATGCACCATTAACTTCTACATGCTAGGCACTATGGATTTTTCCTGGAGTCAAGGAGACTTGAATTCAAGTCCTATCTCTGAAATACACTGGCAATATAACCCTGAGAGTCATTTGACCTCTAAGTGTCTCCAGGCAATTCTCTGAGACAACAAATTTCATTTGATAGTAGAAATTTTATTACTGGGAGCTCTCTCTATATTAATGAAATCCAAAAATAATAATAATGATAAAGGTCCTACATAAATAGGATCCATTATTAGTAACAACTCACATTCCTAAAGTACTTTAAAGATTTACAAAACACTTTCCTAGAAATAATCCTGCAATAAATAAAATATAGACCTTGTAGTTTAGGACTGTGATTGATGATCCCTATTTTACACATGAGATGACTAAAACTTTGAAAATTTAAACTGTGACTTGATCCAGATTCCATAACTAGAAAGTGCCAGAGACGAAATAAGATGCAAGTCTAGTACTCATGCCACTCTACAGAAGAATCATGTTCCTGAGGGAGAAGGCTTCTTTGCCCATATCTCCTCTCCTTCAAGTCATCTTTCTTAATCTTCTCACTTAGGAAGGATCACTTGGAGCTATACATCCATTCCATATTGACTTCTCAAGGGACTCATTTGTCCACATGGGAAGAAATGGGATTTAACCATACCCAAGGCAATAGAGAGTCATTCTTCCCTAAATCCTTCTTCAGTTTCTGTATTTGCTCCTCCGCTCCCTATTTATCCTCCATCCTAGCTTCCCCCTCAGGTGCTACTGTGCATACCTTCTCATGACTGTACTTACTGGTCAAGTTAAAAGTGGCAGCTTGCTCCTAAGGCTGCTCCAGTTTAAATGAAATACAGGATCCATAATTCAGTTTCTCTAGCAATGAACCCATGAAGGCCATTCATCAGACTGTGGCAGCCATTTATCTCCTCAAATATTCTGAAGCAGATGGAAATAGCATCTAGCTTCCTGTCAGAATAAATAACCCAAATAATAGCACCCCCCCCAAGCTCTGAGCAGATCAGCTGCCATAGATTAGCTCCAGTCAAAACCAAACTGGTCAGACAGAAACATTTCACAATGTTCTCCCCCTTTGGTTCACCAACAGTGGTCTTTTTACTTAGTGGTGGCAGGCATTTTAGAATCTGGTGAACTTGACCCTTGGGACTGGGCACTGACAGCATTTAGTAAAGACTGATAAAATGCAAAATAAGGAAATAAAATCCTAGAATCTTCTCTCTCTCTCTCTCTCTCTCTCTCTCTCTCTCTCTCTCTCTCTCTCTCTCTCTCTCTCCCCCACCCCACTCCCTTTTCCTCTCTCTCAAAAAAAATTGTTGAGTGGTGGGGTTTTTCCTTTCTTTTAAGATTAAATCAACTTAATGAAAAAAATCATTTTTCCAGAAGTCTGGTTCTGATTAAAACTAAGAATGTTAGTAGCTTTAAAATGCACTGACTTTTCTTTATTTAAATGTACTTGCCATAGAGGTAATATATTCCTTAGGGAACATAAGCGGATGAAACATTCTTATAAGCTCATATTTTTCCCCCAATAAATCCTATCCTTATTTTAAAAATATTTGTAAGATTTCTGTAACATAAAAAGGTACAGGGGAGGCTAGGTGGCGCAGTGGATAAAGCACCAGCCCTAGAGTCAGGAGTACCTGGGTTCAAATCTGGTCTCAAACATTTAATAATTACCTAGCTGTGTGGCCTTGGGAAAGCCACTTAACCCCATTTGCCTTGCAAAAACCTAAAAAAACAAAAAACAAACAGAAAAGGTACAAACGGACATCTGATACTCAATAATGGAACACAATAAAGTTATAAGAAAGAACATTGGGTGAGGAAAAATGGAGAAGATATGAATGTAACGCATTTGTCAACTGAACATGAAACAAGACTAGGTTAACCTTGGGGGTTTCTTTATCTTGATAATTGCCTCAAAATTTTGCTTTAACCTCACTAAAAGTTTCTCCTAATAACAAAATAATTTAGCTCCTTTTGCTTATACCCACAGTTTCTCTCAAAACATTAGAATTTGACTGGTGTCTCTCTAGGTATACTTCACTTTCTTGCAAGCATTTAGGCTAACAAGATATCAAATATAGGGCATATTTTGTTTTAACCCAACAAAAAATAGAACAGACAGCTTAGTTTCTTGACAGTCAGAACTGACTTCTTTTCTGAAGGATGACGGGTAACTACTATTCCTTTGAAAGATTCCACTTTCCCTTTTGGACCTTTCACAGAAGGTGTTCTGTTGACAGAACATAGAATTAGTGAAAGGAGAAGTCTAGGTTATTCTTTGGTGTATGTAGTTCCCTGTTGTGCTGATCATTCTCCTTAGGTATCAAGGTATGTCTTGTTGGTCTCCCTATACCCTTTCTCATATTCTTTCATCAAGGCTTCAAAATCTGTCTGACTCTGTCTTTGGTGGATCTGGATGTATCTCTGTTATCTCTCTCTTCTCTCTCTCTCTCTCTCTCTCTCTCTCTCTCTCTCTCTCTCTCTCTCTCTCTCTCTCTCTCTCTCTCCCTCCCCCCTTCCTCCTTTGCTGTCTCTATCTGTCATAAGAGCTACATTGTTTGTTAAGAGGAAGCAAATGTAATTTATTACCACTGTCATACAAGATTCTGAATATGGATGTGAAGGACTCTTCCAGGTCTTTATAAAGACCAAGGTTCACTGTGTATGTGTATATTTCTGAGCCTTCCTCTGTATCTATCCCCTGATTCATCTCTATCTCTCTTTAAGCACTACATCTAAGGACCAGATCCAGCACATGGACTCCATCACTAATCTAGTGTGAGCCTCTTTTTCCCAAAAAAAACTAATGCATAGGAAAAAGTCAAGTCAAGTGTTCTGCATGGAATCAGGAAGACCTGAGTTCAAATCAGACACTTGTCAGCTATGACTGGGCAAGTCATTTTAGCCTCATTTTGCACATCTGTAAAAATGGGAAAATAGCTCCTACCTCTCAGGGTTGTTATAAGTATCAAATGAGATAATAGAGACATAAAGGACATTGCAAATTCCAGGCACTATTTTTGATAGCTATTATTACTGTTAAGTTACATGAGACAATGACAAAGAGAATTCAATCTTCTTCAGAAGCCAATAAAAAGGAGAAGTTTGTCTCTGAGTCTTCTGAGGATTCACATTCCTGGTAACCTGGGAAAAGAAAAGCATGAATAGGGCAAGAAAGAAATGAAATGGTTAAGTCAAATTCAAGGAAGAAAAGTACACAATCCCACCTCCTGTAAGTGTCTGTTGTCATTATCCTACTAGGTAAAATACAGGTATCATGAATTTCACTTGAGTCCACATATAGAAGTATCGGTGATGCAAAGTAAGAGTAGTTGTCATTATGGCATAGTGAAAAGAGAGTGAGGTCAAAAATCTGACTTGTCTCTGTTACAATAAGACTATCAACAAGTGACTTCTGAACTTTAATTTCTTTAAAATGGGGTAGGTAATATTTGCTAAGAAAGACAGCAGGTAATATTGATACAGACTTTGAGTTCTGATTCTAATACAGTGGCTGTGTGTAATCCAAAGAAAGTCATTACTTTTCAGTGTCCCAGGTAACTAGTTAAGACTACAAGTTGCAGAACAGGTATCAACCTTACCTAGCTAGAGGGAGTTCTCAGACTAGTTCCCCTATACCTATGAAGTCACAAACACATTTCCCACTCCTATGAAGTTATAGACAAAAAATAAACAAAAAGTGATTATTCTCTACCAAGTTCTAAGATAGTTGTTGTGAGGTAAGAACTCTATACATGTGACCTATTATTTGTCACATTAGAGATGGAAGACCATCTAATCCAACTTTTTCACTCTACATATGTGATAGCTGAGAGCTTAAGAGGTAAGTAACCTGAGCCTAATCAAGCAGGAAGTTGTAGTCAAATGCAAAGTAAAGTGAACAGAAAACAGAACCTTGTATTCAGAAGTAACAATATTGTGTAATAGTCAACAGTTATTTAGCTGTTCTGATTTATACAATGATCCAAGACAATTCCCAGGGACTTATGATGAAAGAAAGAATTGATGAAGCCTGAATGCAGACCAAATAGAACTTTTTTTATTTTAATTTTTGTCTTCTTTTAGGTTTTCTTTTGCAACATTGCTGACATGGAAATATGTTTTGCATAATTTCACATGTATAATCTATATCAAATTGCCTTCTCAAGGAGTTCAATGAGGAGAGAGGGAGGCAAGGAGAGAAAGAAATTATAAACTCGGGGCAGCTAGGTGGTACAGTGGATAGAGCACCAACCCTGGAGTCAGGAGTACCTGAGTTCAAAACCGGCCTCAGACACTTAATAATTTCCTACCTGTGTGGCCTTGGGCAAGCCATTTAACCCTATTGCCTTGCAAAAACCTAAAAAAGATTATAAACTCAAAATTAAAAAAAAAATGTTAAATTCTTTACATACAATTTAGAAATGTGTATTGAAAATAATAAAAATACAGCAGGGAAAAAAGAAATATACCTGAAAATCATGACCCAAAAAAAAAGTAGGCATCATATATAAAGAAATCATGGAAACAAATTGCCTAATATATTAAAACCAGAGAATGAAGTAACAATAGAAAGAATCCTGGTTAAAGACTGACAGCATGTACAATATTCCATATCCACAATCTACCATCTTTGCAAAGAAGGCAGGTAAGTGCATCTCTGGGGTCAATGTGGTTAATATGAATATATAGCATTGAATTTTCTAGTTTTATTTTTCTAGTTGATCTTTGTATACATTCTTATTTTCATTGCATATATTGTTATTCTGGCTCTGCTTACTTCTCTCTGACCCTTTTCTATGTAGGTCTTAACTCTTAACCAAACTCAACCATAAAACACCTAAGTTATTCAGAAAAAAAAAATATTCTTTTCATTGAAATATCTACCATTGAAAAATATATCTACCACCACAACAGATATTTTCTTACCCTTGAAAATAATTTTCATATGTTAAATAGATGGATTTCACAAAAAAATGATTTCACCTGAAAAACCAAACTAAATCTATCTTTTTTCACATGTAGACCTTTCTTTACCTTTCAGATTAAGTAATGGTAACTGAATTGAAAATCTCAATTACCAGTGGAGTTCTAAGGTACAAACTCACACATACACACACACACACACACACACACACACACACACACACACACACACACACACACTAAAAATACACACAGAAAGACAGGCAGACACATATACACTCACATATGTAGTTCATAATTAGCAAGGAAGGGAAAATAGAAAGGGCATACATAAGCTGTTATCAGTAGTATACCATTCAATGCTACTTAATAGTGGAGTGGGAAAAACATGACTATTAATCAGAATTCTCTCACTTCAAACTACGAACTTCAGTCTTTTTTTGCCTTAGGATCATTATTTAATAAAGAAAAGTGCTGAACTAGCTCAGGGTCAACAGACTATAACCAGTGTCAATTTTCCCTTTACCTCTTTTTGATCAAGTTAAGAATATTTTTTACATTTAAAAACATAATAAAATTCATTTTAACATTTTTAAAAACACTTTTAGCTCACTAGCTGTATGAAAACAGACAGCAAGACCTTGCTTTTTCAGTATCTGGTGTAGATGGTATTTAAAGGACTTTTCTCCAAAGAATATAATTCTGTGAGGGGGGCAGTAAGAAGAATAGTAGATAAGGGAGGGTGGAATAGCCAAAATGATGAAAACAAGCAGAGGTGATGAGAAGTGATGGTAATAAGGAAAAAGTTAGGTGACCTAATATGATTCCCAGCTTCCTTAGGAACATAAACATAATTTATCTGTGTACCACCTGCTGATGTAAAGCTCAAAAATTCATAGATTTAGAGTTGGAAGAAATAGTACACATCATTAGTCCAATTCCTCTATTTTATAGAGAAGGAAACTGACACCCAAAGAGTTAAGCAATTTGTCCAAGATCACATAAGAGATAAGTGGCAGAGACTGGATTTGAATACAGATTCCATGCCCTTTCTCTTTATCATCCTGTTTTTTTTCCTTTATGAAATCCCTAATATAAGTCAATAAAACTAAATGCAAAAAAATTTTAAATGTCATGATATTTCTAAAGCGTCCTTCATACTCAAAGACAACCAAAATGACATCACTATGTCAAGTCAGTGACTGTGGCTAATCAGACCAGGACATTCTCCAAATGCACCACCACAGGTCAGGCATGGATACACCAAGTGAATATTTGGTGTGGATTCTCTAAATTTGCATATATCAAATTTCTTTTGAGCTACTTCAATTCTGATTTGCTTATAGAGTGTGGCACATTCTCTGATGAGGGCACACCAAGGCTGTGTGGTCCTGTGCCAGTGTCTCCCATGTCAAACAATGTGACATAAATAACTAAAGTGAGCTGTTAAAAGATGACTAAATATGCACCAAGTAAGCTATTGGTTTCATTCCGGCCACTGGACAGGAAGGATCTCTTTTTTTCCCCTTTCAAACCTTATGGAAAAATTGTATAATAACTTTAATATCAGAATTATCCTTAGATATCATTTCTTCCATCTAAAACTATCCCATTTAGAAAATTCCTATATGAATTGACTAGATTGATCCCTAAGAAACTATAATTACTTCTACTCTAGAGATAAAAATGAGTGAGGTTTTGTAGATTTCTAGAATTGTCATTCATGAGCCTCTATCCACTGTGTTCACTATTATCAATCAACCACAAGAAATCATTTAGCTTCCTCAAGTACTTAGAGCCAGTGTAAAGGAATGAGATAGGAGATGGAATGCTATATATAAGGAACAATAAGATGGCAAACCATGGAATGTGTGAAGGGGATTTATATTTAATAAGACTAGAAAGATAGATTGAACCCAGGACTTTAAGTGTCAAGCAAAGAAATGAACTAAATGTCTAAAACCTCATTTATTTCCTCTAAATGATCCTAATTAGTAGTCTTTTTGCATTGATCCCTCAAACTTTACTGTAGAAAAGTTTCTCCTTTTAAGTCCATACTATTATGGCAGCTGACAGAGTGTTCTTTGAATTTGCCATTATTGCAGACATCATTGGTCTTAAACTCATGACCCATGGGCTCTCAGATGCATCGTTAGACCATCAGTGTAATCAGCATCCTTGAGATTGCCTTTCTGTTGGGTGCTTCTTCGCTGAATTAAGTGAGGATACTGCCTTCATGACAAAAATAGGAATGGGTTCAGAGAAGATGAGAAAAAAAATAACCTTTTTAAAAATCCCCTGCACAAATACTTGGCCAGTGGAAGAGGAGATTTTAATAAAATAAGTCAGGGTAAGTAAGTTGTAGGGGGGAGGGGGGCGAGGAGTAAGCAGAGAGAGAGAGAGAGAGAGAGAGAGAGAGAGAGAGAGAGAGAGAGAGAGAGAGAGAATAGTTTGAAATTTTAGAATCATCAATCATAAACAGGTTTCACTTTAAAAAAAAAAAGAGGTTACTTGAGCCTCTGTAAAACCCTCACGCCCAGCCATGCCCTTCAGGAAACCCGAAACACCCATCTATGTTGTCACACATCAACCCCACACCCAAAGTGTTAAGTATCACTGGCTCCTGGACAGAAAATGTCATCATTGCTGCCTCCTGGCTAGTCTCTTTAAATAGCTCCTTTTATTTACGGTGTACATAGTGTTAATGTCCTTCAGTTGCTCTATTTTCAAGGATGGAAAAGCAGTTGCTAAGCATTACTAAATGACAGCCCCAGGGTTCATTAAAAATATAGCAAACATTTGCTAAGCTCATTAAGTGCAATTTTTGTATGTGTATCAGATTCCTCCTCTGCATGTTCTGCGTGACCAAACATCTATTAACCCTAATCCCATTGATGAGTCTGATACATTCAAACCAGCAATTAGACAAAACAAAAGGGATATTTATTGAGAGACTCATAAATGGGCTTTCATATTGGTCTAAGCTGTTGCAAAAACGACAGTTTAATTCCCCTCTGTTAATCCCTACCTACCCAAAGTACTCCCTTTGTTTGATTATAGGTTGTCAGATTGAGGGATTCTGATTGAATCCAATTTTAAAGGAAACTAGTACCATGGAATAATTAGGCATGGCTTCTGACTGTATATGTGAACCAAAGGCTACACAAATGAAACGAAGGTTTCAGAAAGTCACTGCCCAAGGGAAAACAGGGTCCAAAGATGGGTATCTGGTGGTCCTTTCCCCTCCTTTTTTTTAATTCTTCATCTGAGAACTTTGGTGATAATGAACCTCTCCCTATAATACTGTTGAATAGACAAGAATATTATAAAAGTGGTTCCCTATGTCCTCTTCTCACTCCCTATCCCAGCTCCCATGGAGCTGACCACAGCTGTGGACTTGTCTGACCCACAGTGGTTAAACTGAGCACTCTGAGCACCAGCTTCCATAATGCCCTTCCAGCTTTCCATTAACTCAGAGCCTTCGTGTTATTATTAGAGAAGGAAAGGCCTCTGCTTCACTTACATGGTGTAAAGCTGGACAAATAAACAAGTACTGGCTATGGACGGGTTCTCAATTGAACTGGAGCTGGGTTTTTGAATGTGTCCTTTTAAATAGCAAAATGACCCTTCTCTAGCCTGTAAAACCTCTCTTTGTTTTCCACCCAAAAAGAGGAAACTCTCCCAGAAAAGAGGACTTTTGACAGAGTTCCACAGCAGTAACAACATTTTAAAGTGGCTCTTGACCAGCTGAGCTTTTTCAAAGTGCAACTTTTATAGCCACAGAGGATCATGACTTGTTTGGGTTCATTAAGTTTCCTCTTACTTTGCAAAAGGCTGACCAATCTCACAGCTGTTGCTTTAGAAGGAGAAGCCAACTGTTCATATGGGAATCTTGAGGTAAGCCTTCTTTTATAATCAGCACTAGTTAAAATATTATTTAAGATAACCTATCCAATTTTAGGTCTTATCACATCAATCTTGATAGATTGGGGAAAAACAGACTGTAAAGTGAGGGGTTTGTGTTCAAATCTTGTCTCTGATGTTTACTAGTTATGTCAGCTTGGGCAAGAAAATAACATCCCTGGAATTTTCTTTCTTCATGAATATAAAGAAAAGGTTGAACTAGATGATTGCTGTCTTTTTCTGCCCCCCACTAGATATATGATCCTATGATAATAAAAGACATTTAGAGAGCATTTTAAAGTTTGAAAGTACTAATCATGACCCTCTACAGTATGGAAACTTCTCTAAAAAAGTAAATGAGTTACTGAGTACCTCAGTACATGTCAGAGGTAGGGGGTGAACCCTGATTTTCCTAACTCCAGGTCTAATAATCTAGTGATGAAAAAAACCCACTTCTTATGTTATTGTTGAAATCCTTTTCATCAAAACAAGAAAAATGCAAATTTCATAAATGTTAATTTCATAATAATAATATACAAAAGAAATTTATGCCATTTTTACCCATTTTTAAAGGATCACTCCAAAATAGTTCTCAAGCTATCTCATAGAGGAAGATTCTAAAATAATGGGAAACTAATACCTCCCCTTAATAGGCAAGCAGATGTCAATAACTATCAATCTCATATATTTACTTATCTTACATTTTAAATATTGATGATAATGGTCTATGTACACATCAAGGATATCCTTGATGAATACACAAAAGAACAGAAGGGGTAGAATTTAGAAGATAGACTTTTGAGAGGTATATCACAATTTTACAGTCACATAATTGAGAGTTGTAAAACCTTGAAGATCTGTGTGTTGGGGCAGCTAGATGGCACTGGCCCGTGAGTCAGGAGTACCTGAGCTCAAATCTGACCTCACTTATTAAGTGCCTAGTTGTGTGGCCTTGGGCAAGCCACTTACCCCATTTGCCTTGCAAGAACCTAAAAAAAAAAAAGATCTGTCTGTTAACCAATTAAAAAATGCTTCAGCTGAATAAAATATGGCCATCAACCTCTTCAAACAAAATGTTAAAAATTATACAAGAATTATAACAAATATGACTTCGTTGATAAACTAGTTCTCAGGTATTAATGTCACAGGAAATAAGATACTGAGACATGCTCATGGATTATGTTCATTAGTATATCTGAAGATATCTTGTGCACAGAGATCCTTCCTTGGTGTTGAGATTTTTCAGATGCTCATTTTTTAAAGATAACATATTTTTTACCCAATACTGAAAAATACTACAAAGCTTTCTGAATCTGAGATGCGCAGTTCCCTTCAGTGAAGGTTTTCAAGAAATTATTGTGTGATTCTTTTACAGATATGATTGGACACAAAGTTTCCTTTCAACCCTGAAAGTTGTTGATTCTGCAACTTTTGATGCAATTTAAAAGAGATCAATTTAGCCATCTATTCTGGGGAATACTATTGAAAAAAAAAATCTTATTGCCCAAATCATGACATGCTGCTATATGGTATGCTAGATAACTAGCTGGACCTAAGACTGAATGGTGGGGGGAGAGGCAGCATGAACTGAATTATATTTGGAAAACTACACTATACTTTAAATGATGTCAAACTTCACTATTATAAAAGCTGTATCTGTTTAACACCATATTCTCTGGGTTATCTGCAGTATGTAATTGTAAATCAAACATGATTTATATTACCTCAGAAGGAAATTGTAGGATGACCCAAAGAACAATGGAAAAATAACTGATAGGAATAAACAAGCAGCAGTGTATTACCAATATTCACTTTTCACATGAGGTTTCACATGTAAATTATATATCATGGAGGACATGTGAAGCTGGAAAGGAAATATAGGCTTTTCTTGTTAAAATAGCTGACATTTTGATAGCCCTTTAAGGTTATAAAGGCATTTAGATAGATTATCTCATTTGATCAGTACTATTATTATCTCCATTTTTGTAAATCAGGAAGCTGAGGTCAATTGAGGTGAAGTAACTCATCCAGGTTCACAAAGCTCATCAAGTTCCAGGAGTGTGCTAGGGAGGGATTTGAACCTGGTCTGCATGCCTCCAAGTTGAGAATAGAGTCAATTCAATCATTAATACCACTCAAGTTGAATTGAGCTTAAGTTAAAGACAAACATCCCAAAGGCTAAATGAATGCTTTTGAGATATTAAAACAACCAGGGAGGGGTTTCCAGAATATTCTGGGGAAGATTTAGGAAAGAACTTGACAAGAATTGCACAGGCTGAGAAAGAGTGGGGTTAATTGTTGACAGAAACCATGCCTAGAAGATTGTGGAAACACTTAAGTGAACAAGTATCTAAGTAATTTGTAATTTGGTAATAAGCCAAAAGGTAATCATCAGGAATCTGAAAGAAGTAGATTAGCCAACTGTGGGTTGGAATATATAGAAGATACAGCTTGGATGGCACAGACTTCCTGGGAATGTGAGTTTAGCTTGATGGTACCCACATGACCTAGCAGAATCCCTTCTTTATTAACTCAAAGATTCTAGGTTGAGAGAGAGTCTAGGATGGAACTAATATGGAACTAATAGAACTAATATTAGAAATCAAATAAAGCTCAACTTTAAGTAAATCACATCCTTATCTTTCCCCTAACTGAATGAGGTTCCATTCCTTAGATTCCTTACTTTGTAATAGAGCACCCCCCACTCTAATCAATCAATAAATATTTGTTCCCTCCTCTAAAGCTTACTGGCTAATTAACCTTGGGTGAATCACATCAACCTCTGGGTCCAAATCAACTCTTTAATACTTTAAATTGCAGAATAGGTGCCAATTTGCCCTAGAAGAGGGAGTTTACCTTCCCAACTCCATATACTAATGAAATCATAAGTTTCATGCGCTCAAGTCTACCTTCCTCCCTCCCCCCCAAAAAAAAAGAAATGTTGATTGTGGAGTGATTTGTGTAACATACAAAAGAACAGCACTGGATACTGAGAGGTAAGGCCAGTATTTCTAGGTGACAGTCCTTTTGTTGTCACCACTTCAATACTATGCTTCACCTGCTTCCTGCAACACTGAACTCCCTAGATACCTGCATTGACCCTCCCTGATATGGATCACCTGCCTGATTGGACCTCCATAATAATATTACCATTTACTGTATTCTCCATCTGTCTCAACCACCTGGATCACTTCCTAGGATAGCCTGCTGGGAACTTTGTTGGTCATCTGCAATGCTTCAATTAGCCCATATATGCTCCAAATTTCATTTGAGCACAGTCTGGATAATAAACCACCTCCTGATCTCTAATACTGATACTCTATCAGCCCGACATTGTTCAGGGCAGCCTTCCCTGCCTTTTCATTTAGGTGACCTCTTGATTTAACTGTCAGTCTTCTTATTCCACAATTTCTCATCTAGGGAAACCCACACAACCTCAGAGGAATGCCCTGTGAATGACACAGGTTCTTATTTCTACAGAAGGAAATTAATTCAGAAAGAAAATGATAATAATCTACAAGGAGTAACACCCACACACTTATCAGTCAAATTATCCCAAAGGGTTTTTGAACCCGATTAGAACAGTGATTCTCAAACTTTTTTTTTCTTCTCTGTTCTATTTCTGGCATCTTATTAATTGTGAGAAACCTTTGTAATATGATTAAATGGCCTCAGTCCCCTTTCTGTTTCTCACAATTTTTGCCTTATAGTCACTGCTCCTTTACCTTTCCATATCTTCCCCACCTTTTCACCCTTAAACAACAATCCTCAGCTCAATACTTTCCTTCAGGATGCTCAATCCTGCTCCTTTTAGACCATCACCAAAACAGGTGGTCGTTTTCCTCTTTCTTTCACTATAGCAGTCATATTCCTATCCAGGCATCACTGCTTTCTAAATTGGAGGGGTAGAGAAGGGCAATATAAATAATTTCAGAGTTGGAATCCAAGGATGCAGGTTCCAATCCCTACTCTGCCACTTTGAATATATGAGGCTTTAACCTCACAGTGTCTTTGTTTCCCCAGCTGTGAAATAAAGAGATTTAAAATCTGTTGGCTTACAAAATTCCTTCCAGTTCTAAATCTTAAGTCCTCTGGGCCTTATCCAAATCTGTGACACCTTTCTATGAATCTGTGACTTTGCCTCTTTTGGAGGAAATAGAGGAATCTCCAACTTATAAACATAGTTCATTAGTGTCCTGTAAATAAGGGAATATTCTTATCTTTCCCAGATAACTCACACAGTCAAAAAAAACAGTATAAAACAAGGAGGATGCAGTAGAAGGAACATTAGTTTTAGAGTCTCAAACTTAAAATTCATATCCCAGTTACTAGAAGCATAAATGTAAAATTACTTGATTTCTCCCATTCACATTGTTGTCATTAACCAAGCTCCAGGTCCCTCAGTATCTTTACTGATTTTAGTACTTGCCACATAAGCTTTCTCTTCACCCCACCTCCTATCAACACCTTCAAGGACTTTAAGATTTATGTGGATAAATCATGAAGCATCTTGACCATGTGGATCCTCATTAGTTTCATTCCAACACTTTCTTCTCCGTCTTATTTCAGTCTTATAACTGCAAGTTCTCCTTTTAGATTTCACTGACTCACCAAATTGCATCACCTCCAATAAACTGAACTCTAAAATTTCGTTCTCTAGGCACAACTCCTTCTTCCTCCATCAAACTAAATATGTTCTTTTTCTTGCCACTGTTTCCAGTATCTCTTTTTGTACTTCTCATCTATCTTTCCTGAATTCTGGGAGCTTATGACTTCCCATTTTTAACAATTAATTGAAGTTCTTTAAGGTTGTAAACCCTAAAGTATGATAATTTATTATCATTATTATTATTATTAATTTTTTAATCCTATACACCTCTACACCTGCCTTTCTGTCATTCTCAAGAAGCTAATCCACAAATGTGAGTAGACTACCTCTACATGTACCATTCCTGCTCTGAGCTTACAGTATACCTTTCTAGAGAAAGTTACAAAATTAAACTGATTATATCCACTATAGATTATGTGTTAGACTGTGCTGCCTCTCATTCATTCTGTCTATGAATCTATGCACAAGTCACTAAAAATCTCAGGGCCCTCATGAAATTCTTTGAGACCATTATAAGTTGCTGATTGGCCTCAGAAGAGTTTGTACACCAGTTCCCTACACTGCTGAAATTTCTGGTCCAGATTTTCCTGCCCACTCATTTCCAGGCTACTTTGTGAAAGAGTTGAGGATGGTGCTGAAACCTTGAGGTAAGAGGGACTATGGAAAAATCATTATGAGGAATGTGATAGAAAGTCCAAGATAAATACAATAATTTAGTATATTGGTAAAGTATCCAGTTAAAATTACACTGGACCCAGTTGATATGGTTATAATGACTTCCATGAGCATTTTTAATGATTCAGAAAGAGAAACAAAAAAGGCAAGTATTAAGGGTTACCAAGTCTGAGAATTGACAGAAATTACCTAGGGTTGGGGCAACTAGGTGGTGCAGTGGATAGAGCCCAGGTCCTGGAATCAGGAGTACCTGAGTTCAAATCCAACCTCAGACACTTAACAGTTACCTAGCTATGTGGCCTTGGGCAAGCCACTTAACCCCATTGCCTTGCAAAAACCTAATTAAAAATAACCTAGGGTTTAAACTTTATAGTAGAAAGACTGCCAGATTTGGAATCAGAGGATTTAGGTTCATATCCTGACTTCTTTCACTTATTTATCTGTATAAACTTGAGCAAGTTATTTAACTTCTCTGAAACCTCTGTTTTCTCTTTTTTTATGAATTGAGGGAATAAGATTAGCTAACCTCTAAGGCCCCTTATAATTCTTTAATCTTTTCTCTAGTGATGGAAGACAGTTCATTGTAAAAATCTTTGACAAAAAGGTTCAGAATGATAAAAGAAGGGAAGTGAAAACAGAGCAATCTGTAAGACTAGGAAGTAATAGAGGAAATAAAGGTCATATTAAGGGGGAAGGAAAAACTTCTTAATAAATGAAAAAAATAATCAGAGATCAGGTTCAGAAAAGGGACTATAAAAGTTCAAGTTATTGGAGATGGAGGAGTTCCAGGTAATGATGTGGCTAGTTCTGTAGGTGACTAATATTGAGTGGAAATGGAAATGAAAGAAGTTGAATAAGTTAATTAACTGAGAAGCCAGGCTGCAAGAATGGTCATCAATAATAATACTGAAGTCACCAAGAATGATAGCATGAGTTAAGGTAGAGGGAAAGACTTTAGGTCTTTTCCTAAATGATTGAGGCAGATGAGAAAGAAACCTGAAGGTCCATTGATGGCAAAAACAAGATTCAAATAGAGTAGTGTAGTTGCTTGGGCTAGACTTTCAAGATAGAAAATATCATTGCAGAATGATGCAAGAGCAATGACTTCTCTTGTACTAATGGGTCAACACAGATAAGAACAATGTGAAGCTTTAAAGCTACAAGATATGACATTTTAACCCAGACAGATACCATGGTTTCCTATAAAAAGAATTAGGGAAACCAGGGGATTACAGTTTTCCCAACCATAGGACAAGGAGTTTATCATGTAATCAGAGGTTTTACAATAAATTGTTCCCATAATTCTATTAATAACCCATTAATCACTTAATTAATGCCAGTTATACCTGCCTCTGAACCATTTCCTGGACATGTGTCTTGCTTTCCCATATTAGTCTTTGTTCAGACACTAAAGATAAAGAATATACTAAGCCTGGAATATTATCATTTTTAAGTAGATGAGTCTCAGTTGTCATAGATATAGATCTAGTTGTCATCTTTCTCCTTACAGTTAGTTCCTTATCATTAGCTACTAGCTTGATCTATCCACCTGGCTGTACAGTAGGCCTCTCTAAAACTCAACACATTCAAAAAGGAATTTATTTCTCCATTCCATCTCCAAAATATACCTGTTTTAACTGATAACACAAGCATCTATGTTCCTGACTTCTCTCTCATCACCATCCCCACCCCATATTTCATCAGTTTCCAAGTCTTACCTCTTCTACCTCTGTAATACCTTTTTTTTTCTACTTACACAGTCTCTATCCTTGTTCTGCTGTTCGTCTCTTCTCTCCTATACTACTACAGTGGCCTTCTAACTGACCTTTCTGTTTTCACTCTCCCTTTTAAGACACTTTGTCCACAGAACTGCCAAACTGACATTCTTATTATATAGATCTGACTATGTCACTCCTTTTAGTGGCTCTATATTGTCTATAGGATATAACCCTCCATGATACGATTCCATATGTTTCAAGCCTTATTTCAAATTATATCATTTCATATTCTGTGCATTCTCGTTATTTCTTATACATTCTATCTTCCTCCAACATGTCTTTGTACAAATGGTCACCTATATCTGGAACAGATTCCCTTATATTCTTTGCTTCTTATAATCCTTGGCTTCCTTCAAAGCACAGTTCAAGAGTCATGTTATATAGGGTTTTTCCTGATCCTTCTTAAAATTACTTTGTATTACTTATCTGAATATACATTTATCTGACCAAGAAAAATGCAAATTCCTTGAGGGCAAGGACTGTTTCATTTTTATCTTTGTATTTCAAACAACTAGAACAAATAACTTCAATATAGTAGGTGCTTAATAAATATCTTTTTTCAATTGAATTGAACTGAATAATTCTTCTGCTTAGTAAATTCTTAAATATCCTTTAAAATTCAAGTTAAATGTCACATTGTACTTGATGCCTCCCCTGATGCCTTCAATTGGTTGTTCAATTTAATTCAATTTAAGTCAACAATCATTTATTGGACTTCATGAGCTAGACACTGTGAGTATAAAGTGGGTGGAGCAGGGGGAGAGAAGAAGTAGTCCCTTTTCTCAAGGAATTTAAACTATACCATAGAGATACAACTTCTACACAACTAGATCATTAGATGAGATGGACAGACAGACAGACATAGAGACAGAGAAAATAAAAGAAAGAAATAAACTTAGATGAGCCAAGGAAATCTTAACAGGGGAAGTTATTCCTCTTTTCATTCTTATCTCCTTTTGTACCTTAGATATCAAAATGCCTGGCACATAGTTGGTGATTGATTTGCCCATGTGTCTTGTTGCTCTAATAAACTAAGACTTTATGAAGTCCAGGGCTGACCTAAATTTAATATTTCTACTCATACCAAGCACTATATCTTGAATACAGTTGTCTTATTGTTGTTGTTTAGTTGAGTCCAACTCTTTGTGACCCCATTTGGAGTTTTCACAGCAGAGTTACTGCAGTGATTTGTCATTTCCTCCTCTACTCATTTTAAAGATGAGAAACTGAGGCAAACAGGATTAAGTTGTTACCAGTGAAATTTGGGGTAATCAAATAAAGACAGAAATTCAGGGTTACTGAAAAACGAAGGAATTCATGTGCTCCCTGGGATTTTAAAACTGCTCAGGATTTATTACAAATAATTTTAAAAGTATGCAATTTAAAATTTTTCTTCTCCTGGAGAGTCAACAAGCACTTTAGGACAGGGTGAAAAATAAAAGGCTAAGTGAGGTCACATAGGAGGCAGAGACAGACGGAGAGAAATAAGTAGAGACAGAGAGAGAGAAAGAACAGTCAAGCAGAACTTACTAGGCTAGAGAGCAGAGAGCTGGAGTTGGGGTCCAGCTCAGGTTTTTATAGCCTTTCCCATTATTTGGGCACTCATAGCAAAAGGGTAACTCCTTCCCCTTATGTGACTGAAACCAGGTAGAAGATTGGAAACCGGGGATTGGGAATGTGAATATAGGACACAAATTTTACATTTAACAATGAAACAATATGGTCAATTTCCATCTCAGGAGCAAAGAGCCTTCCACATTTTAACAAAATTTAATAACATATAATTTGTTTCTACTTATAAATTTCCTATATTCATAATTCTCTGCATCAAAGTGACTTGTCTAGGGTCACTAAACTAGCAAGTGTCTGAAGGTAGATTTGAAGTCAAGCATGAGCTTTCCTGGCTACAGGTCTGGCATTGTGCCCTGTACCACCTGTCTAATGAATACAACCATCAATTAATCATTTTTAATTGTTATATGGAAGTCATTTAATCTTACTAACCATTTTCTCATCTGTGAATGAACTACTTACTAGTCACAAAGTAATATTTTAAGAATCAAATGAGATAATCTATTTTAAAAAATCTTTGTGATTCTAAAGTTTTATAGAAAAGCTTGTTATTTTTATTGGAAAGTGAGTGACCTAGAGAGATACTTTCTCTTCAGTAGTCATAGAGAATTAGCAAGATAAGCAAGTACTTGGGGATACCACTAATGGCCACAGAACTTGATGTTGGATGGACTTTTCCAATAGGAATATTGGTGGGATCTATGAGGTATGATCTCAGATACCTTTACAAGGCAATTTGCCAGCTATAATACCTCCCCCTCTGTTCTCTGATGCTTGAAATTCCTTTCATAGGAATTATTGTCTTTATTTTCTAAATTGGAGATCATTTTAGAATACAAACAGCAGTTAGAAAGATCAACCAGTGATAAATTCACCTAAATGTATTAATGACTAACATGAGAATCTTTCCTATGAACAGAGCACTCAGGAGGTATAGGAATAAGTTTACAGAAAGAGGGAAAAAAAGGCACCGAAAGTAGAAAATAAACCACATAAGGTCTCTTCCAACATTGGTATATTATCATTTTCTACTTCTACATCAGAGTTGAACCAACCCTGCCTGGAGCTTACTGTTGGAAATTAACTTATAAAGAATATTCACACTAAGTTCAATTTAGCATTTACATTTTTTAGGGATATTTTAATATTTTTATTTGTTTTTACAACTACATGCAGCAGTAGTTTTTACCAATCATTTTTTCAAGGTTTTCAGTTTTACATTTTTCTCTTTTTCCCCCTTCCCTCCCCCTCCCCCTCCCCCTGAAAGAAAGCAATCTGATATAGGCTCTACATTTATAACCATTTAGCATTTACATTTTAAAGAAGGTCCTCTTAAATTACACCCTATCTATAAATGAATACTTGAAGTGCAGTAAATGGAGTACTGGACTTGGAATCAATAAATCCCAAGTTCAAATCCAGTCCCAAACACTTAATGACTGTGACAGTGGGCAAATCACTTAGCCTCTGCTGCCTCAGTTCCCACATCTATAAATAGGACTAATAATAATAGCATCTATTTCTTAGAGTTGTCAGGAAGATAAAATGAGAAAATACTTGTAAATCACTTTCTACCTTTATAAATCATAGCCATTGTTATTATTAGGCCAGCTAGGGAATATATTTGAGAGCCAAAAGTATGGAAGGGAAGGAAAGCATTCGTATTCATGAATCTCTTCAAATTATGTTTTTGTTGTTGCTGTTTGTCCTTCCTTCTTGAAGAAGACATCAGGGATGGGATGCCATGGCATTCATGTGAATTGCCATTGTTTTATCCACTGTACCACCTAGTTGCCCCTCAAATTATACTTCATTGGAGTTTAACATAAGGCTACACCACCCTTAAATCCTACCAACATCTACCCATTTTCACAACCTCACCCACAGTATGTAGTTCCAAGCATTCTGCCAAAACAGGATCATTTGGTAATTCTATCACTGTTAAGCAGAAGTGCAAAAGCCACACATAAACCACAATGAGCAAAGTGATGAGAGAAGTATTGTGAGATCCTTTTGGAGCTTCACATCTTTTCCTTGGTAGTCAAGCCAAGCTTGGGAGCCTGCAGGACATTGGGACACTGGGAATGCATCTGTTTGCTGATTTCTTTTCTAAAAGGATTAGCAAAAATGTATGGCTCCCTATAGGGTTCCACTGCAGCTACCACATTCTCTGTGTGTGCCAGAGAAGTGCTTCAGCTAGATAGATAGTTTCCTTAGGCTGGGTTTTCTTCTATTCTTTCAAACTCTGTTCCAGCAGGTCTTATTTTTCTTGATGCTTTGTGATGAAAAAAAAAACCCTTAAACAAATTAGTCTTTCATTCTTCTTATAACTTACACACACACACACACACACACACACACACACATTTGCAGAGATTTTTTTAGAAAATAAAGAATTCTATTGGAATTATAATGTTGCCTGAATGATGGTCACTAAAATCCTGGCAAAAGTATATTGATGACTTCAGAGAAAGGCTTTCATTTTAATATTGAAAAGAAAGTGTTCCTGGTCTTCTTTTTGGATACTACTTGATATTCATTTTTTAAATGGACTATGAGAGTGTCTCTTCCTCAATAGTGTTCATTTTAGTTCTAGTGTTTGCTACTACCAGCACCATCACCACACACAGACAGACACAGACACATACACAGACACACATAGACACACACAGACACACAGACATGCAGACACAACACATACACACACACACACACACACACACACACACACGGTAACTTCACAGAGACCTGAGGGGGCATGGCAGGTGAAGCTTGGGAGTGAAGGGGAAGAGCAGGGAGAGGAAAAGAGAAAGAAATTCTATTTCCTGAAATGGCTAGAAAAAAGTAGACTTTGGAATTCTCTTCACCAGACAGTGAAAGTTTATGGACATAAATGTCAAATCTTATGTTTGGGTTCAAAGAATCACTTTTACATCTTATATAAAAATGGAGGAGGTGTGGTTAAATAGCATTTCAACTGAAAAAATCTAAATGATTTAATGGACTGCCTACTTAATCCTTGTTTATAGTAATATGTAATCAATTAACAAATGCCTAGTGATTGATATGTTACTCAAGAAAGCCAAGGTAAAGATCTAGAAACAAAGTGAGTACCCATAATTCTGGGGAGGAACAAATTAAATGTAGTATAGGAATGAAATGAAATTTCATTGAGCAGTAAGAAATGATAAATAAAAATTCAGAGAAAGAAAGGAAAATGTGTATAACCTGATAAAGATGAAACAAGGAAAATACATTGTACCATCTATTCCCCAGGATTGTTGGAAGAAAAATATTTTCTAAATTTTAAAGTGATATGTAAAATCATTGTTATTATTGTGAACAGAAATACTCATCTATGGACTTGCAGAATGTCTGCTTTTCCTAAACCACAATGCCGATCTGAAATGACCATTCAGAGGGTTAGAACAGGTGGAAAAGTATGAGAAAATTGTCTCTGTGTGTATGTTTGTGTTTCTTATTCTGTGTCTCACTGTCTCTCTGTCTCTTTCCTTCTCTATATATGTATGTGCACACACACACACACACACACACACACACACACACACACAAACACACAACCTAGCCCTAAACAGTCTGAGGTAGTGTAGTAGAAAACCATTAACAGAATTATGGAATTAGAAGCAGGATAATAGTGGCAACCTCTCCCACTCTTTAGAAAAAAGAAACTGAGATCCAGAAAGGGGAGGTAATTTTTGCCAATTCACACAACTAATGTAAAGTGGGAGAAAACTAGTCAGAACTAGAACCCAGAGATAGTGGTTCTTTTTTTTTTTTTTTTTTTTTTTTTAGTTTTTGCAAGGCAATGGGGTTAAGTGGCTTGCCCAAGGCCACACGTCTAGGTAATTATTAAGTGTCTGAGGCCATATTTGAACTCAGTTACTCCTGACTCCAGGGCCGGTTGCCCTATCCACTGCACCACCTAGCTGCCCTGAGATATTGATTCTTAAGAGATCTTTGCTCTTTACTTTAGCATAGTAAATAGTGTAGTTTATGTACAGTCAGAAAGATATTAGTTCAAATCCCATTCGTCCTACTTACAAACTATGCAACCATGGGAACCTTTGCTTCCTCATTTACAAAATGTGGATAATAAAATATAAGTCATCTATTTAACAGGATTATTTGTGAGATCCAAATGAGATAATATATAGCTTGCTTTGCAAACTGAAAATACTATGTAAATGCCAATTGTTATATTATATATAAGGATTTCCCAGCTATTTAAATTAAAATTGCTTATACCCTATACACATCATAATAATCACTCTATTAATTATTCATTGATTGAAATAATACCTGGAAAATGGAGATAATATATATATATATATATATATATATATATATATATATATATATATACATATATACTTGAACAGTCCTTGTAATAAATCCAATATTCCCCAGGGTTCCTCAGTCCACAGTCTAAGAACTATTAATTGACTCAACACTAACTTTTCTAACCCAGAAAAATTGGAAAAGCAAAATAATACAATTTTAAGTCTCTAAAGCTCAGAGGAATACTTTTAGAGTCATTCTAATTAAGCCTCATAAACATCCTTGAAAGCAAAGTCCTTAAGGACCACAGCTATAATTTTCCATCACCAATGAGGAAACTGAGACACTGGAAGGATAGGTCACTTTCCCAATTTTGTTGAGTCAAAAATGCCACAGAAACCTAGAAATTTCAAAATAGGAAATATTTGAAATACTTTCCAGGAAAAGAAAAGGTAAAATGGAAAATATGTTAATAGACAGGCACAGGACTAGCCCAGGGAAATGTAAATAGTAGCTTTTCATTAAGTATCTGTTGACTAGATAATAGAAGAAATGTATGGATAGTTTCCTAAAAAAAAGTCAAAATAGCTACAATAGTAATAATACTAAAAGTGATCCCTAACAGTCAACACACCTTAGCCAAGACATTCTATTAGCTCCAAAAACAAAACAGCCAAACAAAAAAAAATGCACTACACTATTTAATATTATCATCTCATTGAATCAAAACAAATGACATCTACAAAGAGAAAAAAAAGTCATCAAATGGGATGACTTTGTCAGAGGAATGGAAGCAAATGTGGAGACTGAAGAGCTTCAAAGTAAAATCTCTTATCATTTTGGCATCTGAGTGGCTTTATTTATACCCTTCTTACTACTTTCAGAACTAAGGATCTGTGGAATTTGAGCATCATTACTTCTAAATACAATTCATATCACCAGGAGAGTTTTATCCGAATAATAGTTTTCCCCCACAAATGCAACAATAATAGTTTACTCTGATTTTTAACTGCGAAATGATGTCTAATGTACTTGGACTACTGAGCTCATTCAATTATGAGATCAGGAGAAATATTTGAGCTGTATAAAGTCTTTTATATCTCTACTATTCACTGTTACTACTGTTACTGATGCTTCTAGATGATGAATATGATGATGATTATGAAGGAGAAGAAGGAGAAGGAGAAGGAGGAGGAAGAGGAAAAAAGAGGAGGAGAAACACAAGGAGAAGTTGATGGTAGAGGAGATAGGAGGGCTAAATTGATGAATGTTTAACAACTAGCTCTCTGAAAAGCAGAAGACACTTTTAAGTTTAATCTGAATTATTAATATTTTATATCACTTATTTAAGTCTGAACAATCAACAAAACAATAATTCATGTCCTGATTCACAGTATTTGCAGATTTCCTTGTATAAATGAGCAGTGAAATTTTAACTACAGTCTTTCATAGAGCTGGCTCCAGCAAAACCCTGATTTAGAGCATATCCCATAACTCATGCCTACAGCTGTGCCTTCTGAAAACATTCCATGGAGAAAGAGGGTAAAGCTGAGTTGAGTTCCTCTGGGTTCTTCTGGTGACAAATATGATCCTTACACTAAGTACTTGCTTCATAATGATAAAGCAATTCTCTTATTGGTCCTTTGTTCCAATAGAAGGTCAGAAAAAAGATATCAAAGGAAATGCTACTGAGTCAGAGCAGCCCACTCAGTAGTTCTTAAAAAGAGTTATTCTACCCTCTGGCACTTTCTCTCATTACTTATGCCTGCCATAGGAGTTATATGTATGTCTGTCTTTATATGTCTGTCTGTCTCTCTCTGTGTGCTTCTCTCTGTCTCACCATCTCCGTCTCAGTCTCTTTTTCTCTATATATATCTGTCTTTATGGGTCTCTCTTTGTCTCTGTCCAATTATCTATCTGTATTCTCTCTGCTTCTGTCTTCCATTTCCTATTTAGGTGGGGGGGAATGCCTCAAAATCATGAAGGCTGCTTGCAAATAGCATCAGGAGGACATTTGCTGACCTAGACAATCCTAAAGTGAGACTTCAAATTGATCCTTTGTCTTTCTTTGACTGGGCAAAAATGGCCAAATAGTAATCCTGCAACAAACATTTTCAGTTTTGGAGGCAGCCTCCTCAGTTTGAGAGGTTGGGAGCCCCTAAGTCCCTCAGTGAGTGCCACACTGAAAGACACTCCTTTTAGAAACTCCTTTACTCTTTAAGGTGAGATGACCAACACAGAAGGAAACCAGTAGACTTACCAGTAGACATTTAGAAGATTCAGAGCTGAGGCAGGGATAAAACAATTACTCAACTATCTCATAAAATGCTTTATATTTTGATATTTCAAATATCAATCTAATAAAGTATAAGTTAGGGATTACTGTTTCATGTTTTAAGCCTCTTTTCCTTAATTTCTTCTATAAGTATGTCTTTTTCTGTAGGGGAAATAAAGTTAACTATACTGAATCCATCTTTTATCTTGTATACCTGCCTAATACCATTTGGGGAGATACTAGACTTGAACCAAACCTAAGCTTTAAGCAAATTTCCCTGGGGTTTCTAGAGTGACTCTCAGATAGCTAGGGATAATGAGAAAGAGTCTGACCCCAGTATTTAGAGGGCATAATTAGACTTGGTCCAAAAGTGAGCCCAGCCTTCAGTTCCTTTATTGAAAAGTGTTCCAATCATTGTAATAGCAACATTATTATTAATAATAATAATAATAATATTCAAAATTAGAATTCAATGGCTCTATGATCTCCACTAGTACAAGTTAAAACCTTTCCACACTTTCAAATGTTGTGTTATACTCTTAAATGGTGCATTTTTGTAAAGTTCATTTGTAGGATGTACTCTAGAGTCTTCTGGGAAACCTAGATATCCAAGGGTCATCCTTTCATCCCACTATATGACTGATCCCTCATTTTTTATATAATACATGCCCTTAATAAGAATTATATATATATATATATATATATATATATATATATATATATTTAAATATATATAGATATAAAGATACAGAGTTAGATGAGATCTTAGAGTCCATCAGATCCAACCTTCTCATTTTAGAGACAATGGGGGAGACTCAGAAATTAATTGACTTGCCCAGGGTCACACTGCTGAATAAGTATCTGGTCAGAATTGAACTTGACTTCCTATCCTCAGACTCAGCACTCTGCTGTGCTCCCTTAGCTACCTAAATTGAAGTCCATAAAACATAAGTGTTTTGCCTACACTCACTCAGTAAGTAAAAATTTGAGATTTGAAATGAACCTAGATTTACATGACTCCAAGTTCAGGATCCTATCCTCTACATTGTGATGTCTTTGCTAGATTTCACATGCAAGTCACTGTTGGAAATGATACTGTCTATTAACACACCTAAACTCACGCATCTTTTTATTGATATTTGGGCCACATATAAGTAATTTGCAACCACTTAACATTAACAGAAGAACACTGGTTTTTAAAAGTTGGTTTTGCAAAGCAACTTGGGATCACTGAAAGCATTCATCTATTTTCTAAATCCAATCCAACTCCATTTCCCTGTCCTACTTAACTCTAGGACAAACTCTCTGCCCAGATGTGATTTTTGACTGCTGGACTGATACAATGACTTGCTTACTAACTACATGTCATAATCTGGTTAAAATATAAACTTCATCTAGGTTTGGCCAGATGGCCACTCTTTTGAGTGACTTTATATCTCATAATGGGAAACAATAGTATTCCAGAACTTATGGGTAATGAGCATGTCTTCCACAAATAGGAACCTCTCCACTAATAAGATATTACTCTTCTATTTGAACTTTGTGATGGACATTCTCCAAGACATTAGAAATGTTGTGACGAATGAAACAATCACAAAAATATTGGCTTGGGTGTAACTTGTATTTATATTTCATTAAAATCCTTAACTAAGCTTGTTTAATGACAATGAGGAAAATGCCATTTTAGAGATAAAAGGAATTGGAAGGAAAGAAAAGGAAAGAAAGAGAAAAGGAGAAGGGAAGAGAGTAAGAAAACAGTAAAGAGAGAAAGAGACGAACTAAGAAAAAGGAAGGAAGGAAGGAAGGAAGGAAGGAAGGAAGGAAGGAAGGAAGGGAGGGAGGGAGGAAAGAAAACTCATTAATTCTTTAATATATGCAAGAATCTACATAAGGAAAAACAGTCCATTTTATACAGGAGTTCACATTTTAAATGCAAAAAGGAAGGTGACTTATTAGAATAGGGACTGGTCAGAGAGATGGTGAGCTCTGAGGCAAGCAATAGTAGTGTCAATTTGATGATCATTCCCAAAATAAAAAGTGGAAAGTGGAATGGGGTGAAAGGTGAAATATATATATGGGGCATGATAGAAAAATAATTGAGGTTGATATCAAGGATCTAGATCCAACAAAATATACAGGACTCTCATAATCAATGTAACATAATGCCAGAATAGAAATTACAACATGGAATGGTTTCAGCATCCCCAGGGCATAGTCTCAGTATATTCCGTTGGGAGAGTTCAGCAACAATAGGAAGCCAAAGCAAGAAGATGGCTAAAATGAAGTATGGGCATCATTCTAGCATCTAGATAGAAAGAAGTCTCATCAATGACACAGCATGGTCCAGGACTGTTGGGAATGATTTTTAAGAACCTTTTAAAAATATTTAAGGATCTACTACTTTTTTTCTTGGTCTTTGCAAGACAATGGGGTTGAGTGACTTGTTTAAGATCATACCACTAAGTTAAGTATCTGAGGTCAAATTTGAACTCAGGTCCTCTTGATTTCAGGCCCAGTACCCTATCTACTGCACCACCTAGCTGACCCCTAGGATCTATTATTAATTATTCACATAACACTTTACAATTGACAAAGAGTGTTATTTCATCCATTTTATAGATAAGGAAACTAAGGCATACAATATATTATATTTGATACTTGTAACCATTAGAAATATATTCAAACCCAGGTATTCTGATCTGTGATACAAGAGATTGCAAGTGTGTTGTGTTAGAAAATTGCATATGGGTAATGAATTGGTTCCAGAGTTTTAAGTAAGCTAGGGAGATGAAGTTAGATTGAATTTAGAAAACAGATGTTCAGCAAATGATAAATAAATCAACACCTACCATTGCTTCTTGTTAGGGCATATAAGCTGCCTGTCCTAGAGTTCCACTTACCATCTCTCTTACTTCCCAGATACATTCCCTACCCATGACCAGCCACCTCTATATGTTGCCTTTGTGGATCTAGAAACAAAGGGGGGACATCCTAGTTTTGCTACTTAAGCTCTGTGGGAGCTTCTCTGGGTCTCAGTTTCCTCATATGTAAAATGCAGAATTTGTATCTAAAGGTTTTCTAAGATTCTCCACCACCCTATATCTTATGACCTCTATTTATCCAATATTCTTTACTAATTATGTAGCAACTTGATGCTTGCTGTCTTTATCAGTCATTGCTCAACATTTCTAAATATCTAATAAAACACTAAGGGCAGTTACGTGGCATAATGAATACAGTGCTGGGCCTTGAGTCAGTAACATCTGAGTTCAAATTCAGCTTCAGACAATTACTATGGGACCATGCGCACATGTTTGCCTTATTGTTCTCACCTCTAAAAGAGCTGGAGAAGAAAAATAGCAAACCATTTTAGTATCTCTGCCAAGAAAACCATAAATGAGGCCAAGAAGAGTCAGACATAATTGTAATGACTGAACAATTACAATAAAATTCTGAGATTCAATCATAAAATCCTGAGTTTTTAAGAAACCACAGACAAGAGTCATCCAGTGCATACCTGGGTGTGCCCTTCAGGCAAAGTTGCAAATAAATAAAACTAAAAGGAATAAATCATTCCAAACACAGCAAAGAAATAATAGCACTTGGTTCATGGCTCACAGAAATCATTCTTTTTGACTCCACCCAAGTTCTTGGGAAAGGGTCTGGACTCTGCTAATGAGAACAGTTAAGAAATGCTGTTTCTTCACAAGGTCATTATGACCGTCTCTTCACTCAACTTCTGGAGATGATAAATAATGAATTGGCCTAAATTCACCCAAGAATTCTGAAGGAAGACTTCCAATAGGGAAGTTTTACATGCAGCTTAGTAACAGGACCTGTTATTATATCCAGGATCAAGTCTGCTCTGACTTTTAACTAGCTAGCAGAGGCCCCCAGAAAAATAGCTCTTAGATTCTCAAACAATCCTTTCTATCATTCTATCCTGGAGCTTTGGAAAAGATTGAGAAGGAGTCTACCAAATGTAAAAAATAAAAGTCAGTTACATGCTTGCTCCCTTTCAGGATACATTGGCATCCAAAGAAACATTTTATTTGTGGTTTATTAGTATTCTTTGCAGTTTTTCTGAATCAGTCTTATTTCTTGCTTCTTTTATTTCTTGACCTGCCTGCTTAAAATGCCTTGGAGAGAGAATGTAGATTCACAAGCATTCCTGTCCTCCTATCTATATATTGCTTTCTGTTGCTCACCCTCTTTTCTGTTAAACTGTTAGCAGATCTCCTAATGACACCGTTCTATTTTCTCTTCTTATGGGTATCTGTTTCTCAACATCAGACACTGTAGGATTCTTCCTTCCTCAATCAACCTTTATTTTCATAACTTACTCCACCTACCTGAGGATGCTACAAAATGTCCTATCAGTGGTTGAACTGTATAGTGAAGACCCTGTGAAATTCTTAATGTGTGATGGATCCTTCTTAATCCTGCAGCTGTCCATATTAAGGAGGGGGTTGCTTATCACATGTAGAAGTAATCTTCCTTTTTGTAAAGTAGGGGCAGAGAATGTCTGGTCCTATAAGGTCCTGAAAATCATTTAGTCTGGCACTACCATGGCAACTTCAGGTGGGACTTAAAAATTAAATAAGTCTAGGGACATTTTAGGTGTGATTAATTAGTATTTTATCAAATGTAGAAGGCTAATTTTTATGCAGATAATTTTGTATAGCCTGTAAATGATACTATAAATATCCAAATGGCCTTTGGCAGGAAAAAAGGTTCCCCACCCCTGTAAATGTTAAGTAATTCAATTTAACAGTGCATTAGGCACATCTGGGGCTGCTGAAATAGAGTCAAAGGTAAGTGTTTGGGGAATAAAAGAGACCACCAGAGTTCTGTACACTTCCTTTTCTGCACCTCCTACCCAATAGTTCTTCTATGTCCTATTTCAAAAGACTCCACTGGAAATGAGTGGATAGGAAGTTACAAGTTAAGAATAATTATACCTGATATTTGTTTTACAAAGCATTTTGCATATGTTATCCCATTTAATTCTCACAACAATCCTGAAAGATAGATATCCCTATTTTGCATCTAATAGAATTATAGATGTAGAGTTGGAAATGACCTAAGAGGTGATCTAGTCCAAATCCCTGATGAGATTCAGAGAAAGGAAATGTCCTACTCAAGATTACACAATTAACAATTTAACAGGGCTGGGATTTGAACTTATATCCATTAATTCTAAATTCAATACTCTTTCAACAAAAGCTTAGAGAGATGAAGAGACTTGTCTATTACAGATGTAATGGAATACAAATGTGCATTGAACTCAAATTGTTATTTTATGATTATTTCATCTTAACAAAAATGTCTGCCAACGTCTTGGAAAATGAACTTCCCAAAAAAGTACTCTATCCACTAAGCCACACTGCATTCAGAAGCCTTAACTAGTCTTCCAAGGCCCATCCATACTGCTTTTGGATAATTGCATACCTGAGAAGATGGGAGACAGGTTTTAGAACTTAATTGTTCATGTAAGGATGGACTATACATAAATCAGAAGGAAATATACATACATGAGGCAAGGGAGTGCTATACTATTGGGTAGTTTATCTGAAGCAAGGAAATAACTAACAGCTCCTAAGAGATGAGAATCCCAGTGAATTTAGAAAACATATCTTCCTTTACAGAGACATGATTATATCTCAGCTACTGCCCCCTGATATATAATTTGGATCTACTACATAAGATTGTTAATTATTTTGAGGGTTTTTTTTCTTCTAATGAATATTGATGGGGGAGTCTGACTCCAAGCCTGAGTAATGTTTTCTTGAAACTCCTGCATAGTGCCTGCTGTTGTGTGCATTTAATCTTTTATTTAAATATTTGAAGCTTGGGAACACACTTCTCATGTGAAATCCATTCACATAGGACATTTGTCAGTGCATGTGTGATAAATGACATGTGGTAAAATATAGCAAATCATATTTTTTCTTCCCCTTTCCAGCACATACAACAAGGCAATTATATTAAGAAAAGGAGGAGCCCTTCAAATAAGCCTTTTGACTTTTAACTAGAAAAGGGGATTTTTTTCAAATGAGGCATTGATATTGTTTTCACATTTGATTTTTAAAATTGTTTTTAAAATAATTACAATAACAACATCTCTAAAATTTCCTCTAATATCATAAGATTTTACCTTATATCTTGAATATTTATTTTCAAAGTTTTTTTTCAGTACACCAGTGCTGTTCCTGATGTACTTGGATTTTTTTTAAATACAACATTAACATTTTTTATTCATATGGAGATTAGTTACAAAATGACCTATTAGTATAAAAAATGCAAAAAGCAAACTCTGAATTTAAACCCTGAATTTTATGGGCTAGCAAGTGATATTTTAAGAACTCAGCTCCCAAATGGAAATGCTCTTCTTTTATGGTTAAAGATGAACAGGAATACAACATTGAGACAGGTGTAATGGAAGAAATGTTAAGCTTTAAACCCAAAGTTTGGAAATAACATCTTTCTAAAATCATAAGTGTGGAAATAACATGTTAGAAAGGAAAGGGGGAAAAATAATAGGATTTATTTGCAATGTTTTACTGCCAGTGGTGTGGCAGAAACAAAATATCTACATTAAAAACATGCTGTTCTTAGCCAGTCGGGCATCCCACCTCTAAGCCCTTCAGGCTCAGCAATTCCGGCAGGCTTGGCAGATTTTCCCACTGGCTCACTGAATCTGATGCTAACATGAGTATCCTTCAGCTTGCATGGTTCTCATTTAAATGCAGATCCTATTACAATGGAACAGCAAGTTTCTCCATCTTGACCATGCTGGCATTTGCTCCTAAGAAAGACAGAACAAAATGCTCCACAAAGGTCCCATTGATGTTAAACCGGCTCTAACTGAAATCACAAGTGGCTTGTTAGGGACTAAGGAACATGGGGAAATCCACAGTGGATTGGGCTTGGCTTCTGGGATAGGTAAGTATCAGCAACAAACTCTAAGGAACCCTAAGGCCAAAAAGAGAGGAAAAGCTGAATGTGGGCCCCTCACCCACTCTTCCTGTTCTAATTTCCAAACATGTCATACAAAGGACTGGTGCTTGTTTCCTGGGGGAGGATAGAGGATGACCTCAGTGAAGTTCTCTGGGGTATATTTTGATCATTTTCACAGAATATTCTTTGTAAGAATTGGTATGGGATAATAGATAAAGAAGATAAAGCAAGAACGGTAAGAGAGTCAGAAAGATTAAAATTCAAGTCTTGACCCTGACATAATATTGGCTCTATGAGCCTGGGCAAGTCTCTACCTGTCATTTCTCCCAAGCAATCCTCCAAAACCTTAAGTAACAAAATAGGTGCCAATCTGCATTGATAGATAGAGCTCCTTCACTGGAAAGTTTCAAAGGAATCACAAGATGGTACCAAAAAAAAAATTTCAAAATGATTTTTTTTTTGTTTGGAACCTATGTTATATATGCTCCAAAATAAAGTAAATAACATGAGCATCCAAATTAGGTCCTATTTAAGTCCTACCTCCACCTCCAGATAGCCACTCCTTTCTCCCCAAGAAAGAAAGAAATCCAGTTAAGAATATTTGTTTCCAGACTCCCACTTAACTCTAGCTTTTGGAAAATGTAATTCATAAGACTGGATTATAGTTGACAGATGAAGCAGAAATTTCTAAAGAGAAAAAAAGAGCAATATACAATTAAAAACTAGTTATCTCCTGAATCAATGAAAATCGATTAAAAATAAGCTATTGGGTTTAATCTATTATAGTCAGCTACAGCTGCTCACTTAGCTAAGTGGTGAAGAAAAATGTTACCTGATCTTTTTGTTTTCTAAGGAACTGCACCCTTTTTGCTGAAAACACTGAGAGACCCACTTCACTTGGTTACTAATACATCCTGACTGACTGTCTTTGTTGCATTCTCTAATAGAGAATTGAAGCTCTAAGGAATTCAAAGCTCTAAGGAATTCAATTCCAAGACATTAGTGTTTCATCTTTAAAATGAGAATTGGGGATGATATGGTCTGAGATCCCTTCAAGCTTTATATCTATTATCTTATGATTCTAACTCAATTCAATTCAACTCAGCATTCTGAATCTGGCTCAGCTCCTGACTCTCCACAACAATTTTCCTCCTTGCCCTTGAGTCCCTTCCTCACCACATACTCCCCTTTTATATATTGTCTTCCTCATTCAAATGTAAGCTCCTTAAGGACTTTTTGTCTTGGATTGATTTTTGAAGTACTTAGGTCTGTTCCTGGTCTATATTAAGTTCTTAAGAACTTGCTCTATCATCTCTCTGAATGAATTAATGAAAATCAATCTATTAAATATTTATTAAGTACTAAGTACTTCCTAAACTGCTGGTAATAAGCAATACAAAACTGAGGACAAGTCTTGACTTCAAGGAGTTTACTTTCTAAAAGGGGGAGACAATAATCATAGGGAAGAGGTGACAAGGGAGGGAAATTTTGGTCCTGAAAGTTACAGGAATAGAGAGTGACACAACATATTGTATACCACTGGACAAGGATTACCATTGGCAATGTTCTTTCTTATAGAATGGAGAGGAGTTAATAGCTATGAGCAGCTAGGCACCCACTGAGGATAATCAAAGAGGGAAGGCCCTAACATTAAGAAGGATTGAAAGACTTTGCTGTATGATTTTAGCTGGAATGTGAAGGAAAGCCAGAAAGTGGAGATGAAGAGTGAAAGAATTTCAGGCATAGGAACAATCAGTGAAAATCCTCAGTTCTAAGATGAAGTATTATGTTTGAGTAACAGCAAGAAGGTCAGTGTCAATAAAAGAATGTATAGAAAGTGCTCTGGGGGATGCCAACCTGAAATTCCACTGGTTGAGAAAAAATTTCATGATGCCTCCCAAACTGTTGTAAACTTAAGGAGCTTGAGAAACATCTGTTATTGGCAATGTACCATCCTTCCCAGGGGTATTTGCATTTAAAAACTGTTAGACTCCAGGGACCATGACTTGCCATTTGGAAAGGCAGACAGCTGTGTGTGTGCAAGGCAAAATGGGCTCCCAGCTGCCTGTAACTATTTACTTCTCTCCAGCCCATAATAAGCAGCTTTGCCAACGGTGATCATTCTCTGCTGCTATACAACCCAGTCCTTGAGTATTTGTGATGGAATGTGTTGCAAGCAAAGTAAATAGAGAAGACAGAGAGTAGAGTTACAGAATATATCGTTAGAAAGTTGATGATATTTGTCCCTTGTTCTCGAAGAAGACCATGACATCAGGGAGGTGATGCCATGACAAGCACATGAATTGGATTTGAGTGAAGGGGGTGCTTTGCTAAGTCACCAGCCTCACTTACTCTTCCAGAGTCATCTGAGTCTAGTGGAGAGATATGAATAAGGATGACTGAAGATGGCTCTAGATGTGAGGCAGTCAAGGTTAAGTGCCTTGCCCAAGGTCACACAGCTATTAAGTGGCAAGTGTCTGAGGTAGGATTTGGACTCCTGTCCACCTGACTCCAAGACCAGTGCTCTATCAACTGCACCACCTGGTTGCCCCTGGTTAGAAAGTTAGTCTTGTGCAGAATGGGTAGGGTTAATAAGGCAAGACTGGGTTGATTCAAGGCTTTCTGCCATTGTGCAAAGGAAAGATAACATAGTATAACTTGTGGGTCAGTGAAAGTGATTCATCAGGGTATTAATCCCCTAAAGTTTATGGGTAAGACTGGAGGAAGAACCAAGGATAGATGTCACTAAGAAGTCACTAAAACGATGCTCTATTTGAATGAGCTCTTAGCAGTCTCTGCAAGAGAAAAGAGAGTGATTTGGTGGAGGTAGATCCTGATCTTAGAAAATCAATCAATAAACATTTATTAAGTGCTTTGTGTGTACCCAGGACACCTAGGTGGTACAGCCAATCAAGTCTCAGGTCTGGAGTCAGGAAGACTCATCTTCCTGAGTTAAAAGCAAACCTAAGATAGCTATGTGACCCTGGGCAAGTTAAGTTAACATAATCCTTTCTCCTTCTATAAAATGAGCTGGAGAAGAAAATTGCAAACCACTTCAATATAAATGGGGTTGTGAAGAGTTGGGCAAGGCTAACAACAACAGCAATAACAAATTATGTGACAGGCACTCTGCTAGGTGCTTGGGATACAAAAGAGGGAAAAGAATCTCTGTCATCATGCAGCTTGCAATCTAAAGAGGGAAAACGTATATATATATATATATATATGTATATATATATATATATATATACATATATATATATATATATATATATATATATATATATATATATATATATATATATATATATATATATATATATATATATATATATATCCTCAATTTTGACCTTCCTGTTTCCTTTAAACCCCATATAAAATCCCAAGGAGTTAGAGAAAGATTCTTGTAGAAAATGGGATTTTATTTGGGACTTCAATGAAGCCAGGAAGGTCAAAAAGAGGAGGGAGATCATTCCAAGCATAGGGTAAAGTCAGAGAAAATTCCTGGAGCTAAGAGATGGGGTATCTCATCCATGAAACAATCAGGAGCCTGTCCAACCTTCAGCCTGTCAGATTACTTATCAGGAGCTGAGATATAAGAAGTCTGAAAAGAAAGGAGGAAGCTAGATCACATGGGCTTCAAATTCTATTTTCTTCATTTAAAAAAAAAAAAAACAGGACATTTGAAGTTCCTCTCCCATTCTTCACCATCTCAAAAATATCACTAACAGTAGCTCAGCAAACACTCTAGTCAGTTCTTTCAGCACCCAAGGATGTAGTTCCTCTTGGCCAAGTGACTTCAGTTCATAAAAGATAGCTAGATGTTCTCTTAATTATCACTATATTTATCTTGGATACCAATTCCCTGTTAACCTTTTTTGTGTTATCTTTTTCCCAAGCAAAGAAAACAGAAACAAAATTGAAAATGAGCACCCTTGTCTTTTCTCTAGTATTATTCATCATTGCCCTATCTAGTCCAAATAACAGACCCTTTCTTGAGCCTTCCCTTTCCCTTTAAGCTTTCTTCTTTCCAGTCTTCAGTTTTTCTTTCCAGATTCAGGTCATTTTGAGCTTTAGCCCTAATTATACCTATCCTTTAGGATCTTGCCATACTTTTATATTCATCCTCTATTAACTTTCCCTTGTTTCTTTTTAAAATTTTGAATAGGGTTTTTTTAGTTCCCTGTGCATTCACAGTGATTTTTTTGAAAATAATTTCAGCTTGAATTTTTTTTTGCTGCTTCAGAATTTTCTTCTTGACTATTCCCCGTCCCACCTGAGCTGATGTCAACTGTAGTATTTTCTCTTGGATCCTATTTTTCCTTCTCCTTAAGCCTTTGAAATCTGCTTTCTCAAAATCTAGGGAATAATATAAACAATTCTTAGCTTTCTTCTCCTTCTCTGTTACAAACTCTAGAGATGATTGATCATTTCTACCAGGCTTTCCATAATTTCTATTCCAACTTCAAGTTCTCTATTAAGGGGAATTATATCTAGAAATGAATTCTTCCCTTATTGGTTCTTCTACCTTTGAAAATATATATTTATCATTGTCAAGCTATTAATTTATTAGCTGTTCTGCTTTTGATAGTTTCAAAAGATGTCTGGATAATTGAGATCTCCTATAACTACTATATCATAGTTCTATTTACCTTCTCTTTTGATGTTTTCCTGAGTTCTCCATCTTTTTCTTCTTTTTGACCAGTTAGCCTAAAATATAATTCAGTCAAAATTGTTTGCCTCTCTTTTCACTGATCATCTGAATGATTTTTTTTAAATCAGACTTCTCCCTTCCTCAATCTAGTTCTTGAATTTACATGAATATATCTTCTTAACATACAACAGTCCCCATTCCCAATCTTCTTTTACCAGGATAGGTTTTATTTTGAAAGTGTATATCAATCATGGCTTTCATTTTGTCAGGTCTCAATGATATAATTTTTTAAATGGGTCAATGATACCATCATTATAGGGAGCTTTTAGTGAATTACTTCTTCTTTCTCTGCAGATGGATACCTTCTTTTTAATTTATAATCTTAGAGAACTGCCTAGTATATCAAGGAATTAAGTGACTTGCCTAAAGTTACATAGGCAGTGCATGTCAAAGACAGGAATTGTACCCAGGCTTCTTGATTCCAAAACTGGCTACTGATTCATTATGCCATCCTACTTGTGTCAGTGATAAATATAAAGTAAAAAGTGCCCCCTTATGTTAATACACATAGCTCCTCTTTCTTTTTACCTAAATATTGGATATTTGCACATATTGCACAAGATCATATCTTCCTACAGATAGTTCTCAAGTTTTTCCATATGTGAATTTCTAGATTTTCCCCTTACTCATAGGATCAGATGATATCCCTATACTGATCTGTTCTCCAATAATCCTCTACTCTAAAGTTAATAAGCTTCTGGGACAACCCTCATAATCTGTTCTGAGCCAAGATAATAATAGTAATAATAAATATCTATATAGTGATTTAATGTTTACAGTGCCTTACAAAACTAATGTCTCATTTCTAAGATCATCTCAAGCATACTTTCTACTAAGCCTGGGACAGAAGAAAATTGCCCTACTGGTGTTGAAGGTCAAATAGGAGAACCATGATATAACATGAAAGAAAGAACCCTTGATCTGGAGTCAAAATAACTTATTTGAGGCTCTGCTCTGGACTTCATTAAATGTGTTACCTTGAGACTGTCACTTCACCTAAGACCAAGTTTAGTCATCAATAAAATGACTATTTTAAAATCAATGTCAAAATAATATTGCTATTATTCACTTCAGTGCCATAATATCTGGAAGTTAAAAGTCCAAGTAAATATACATTTGTGGAAAAAAAATTCAGGGTTCCTATTGGAATTTCTGCCCCCTTATAAACATATCCCTAGCTGGTGTACTGAACAGGACTTTGCCCTATCTCCCCTGCTAAGAGCATGTACCACCATTAACATAAGAACTTGTTCAACTTAAGAAAATCTGAGTTTATGATCAGGCTATACATGAATTACATTAGTAACAGTGTCCCCATGATTCAGGGTATCCTTGCCTTCCCTGTGGTATTTTTTAAGTGCTGTGTTATTACCCTAAGTGGCTTTATCTCACAATTCTATTTGTCATCATTAATAACTTAAATTGCATGTCCCATGGGGGGGGAGAAAAAATCAGTCATGAATGTTTGATCTTAGAGTGAGCCTACATTATAATAAATAAGTAAATGATCTGGATACCCAACCAATCTGAGTAACTCAAGAACACATAGAGAAAATAGCTACAAGAGGTCAAGAAGGATTCAGTTAAAGGGGGGGGAGGGGATAGAAAGTAATCTAAGAAACAAAAGACATGGTTTACATACAAGTATAGAGGCATTCTAGGTCATGCAAAGGGTAGAGTGAGGACATGGAGTCAGGAAAATCCAAGTTCAGATCTCTGCTGACAGTTATCTGACACTTAAACACTTCCTGCCTCAGTTGCTTCAACTGTAAGCGAGAAGTTTGGTGTCAAGTTAGCATTTACCTCCTAGGGTTGTTGTGACATCAAATGAAATATCTATAAAGCATTTAGCACAGTGTCTGATACATAGGAGATGCTTAATAAATTCTTCTTCCCTTCCTTTTTCCTTTCCCCTATTTATAGGATCAAAATTGTATAAGTGAAATACAATCCCTTAATTTTATGGATAAGGAAACTGAATCCAAGAGAAGAGATATAATTTACTAAAGTCACTTAGAAAGAGTAAAAATTCAAATTTGGGGCCTACCTGTGTCTACTCATACATCCTTGTCCTTAGAAACTCAGCTCACTTCACTAAAAAGGTTTATTTCTAAAAGAGTGCTTTTAACCTGCTGTGAACCTTTATCAGTGGAAGAAGTATGAATTTACATCTTTATGTTCATAAATCCCTAATTTAAGTTTAGTGTTGCCTTTAGTTCCTTAAAAACATTATTCTAAGGAGTTAAAAAGTTTCATTCAACTGCCGAAGGAGTATATGACCCATAAAAAGTTAAGATCCCTGCTCTAAAAATTCAAAAAGCTGGGAGAGGTAGGTGGAACAGTGGATAGAGCACTGACCCTGGAGTCAGGAGGACCTGAGTTCAAATGTGAGCCCAGACACTTAATAATTACCTAGCTGTGAGACCTTGGGCAAGTCACTTAATCCCATTACCTTAAATAAATGCATTTTAAAAAAAAAAAAGAACCCTAATCCTTTCCAAAAGTCCATGACTAAAGTTACTTCATCAGCCCCAACTATTACCATAAAAACTCATCTTTTCTATTTTCCATTCCCTCTTGACCAAGCTCTCTGATGAATTCGTCTGTGTTAATATATTTATAAGAATAAATAGATTAAGGAATTTTCCCTTCTGTGGAAAATACGTAGACAGTTTTTTCACCCAAAAGAGTGCCACCAGTGATGGAAATTCCAAGTTATGTGATAAGTTGGAGGAAGGAGAGAAGAGACATTTGAGAACAAATAGCCACTTCATTCACATTACATTTCAGAGGTAGACAACTATTTCACATATATGAAGGAATAGTCCTGAATGTTGTCCCCAATGTGCAAAACTCATTTCACCGTGATTACCTCAAGATTAATACTTCTATAGCTCAGGGAAGCTTAGAATAGACAAGTTTATCTTTACCTATCCTCATACTTATGTTGACTCTTTCATGGAAGCTAATATATATCAGAGGCAGTGCATTGGAAAAAAAAAAAGCAAGATTCATGAAACCTAGGTTCTAATTCTTTTTTAACCACTTTGCTAGTTTGTCAATTAGCAGTTAAAGTGTCTACTATGCTAGCCATTATGCTAAGAGCTATAGATACAAAGAAAGGTTAAAAAAACTGACAATCTAATAAAATCTAAAAAAGAGACAAGAAGGAAAAAAAAAAAAAAATATATATATATATATATATATATATATATATATATATATATATATATATACCATCAAGCTATATATCGAATAAATAAGAAATAATTAATAGAGAAAAGAAACTGGAATTAAAAGGAAAGACTTCGTATAGAAGGAAGGATCTTTATCTAGGACTTGAAGAAAGCCAGGATTTGGAAATGAGGAGGGAGACCATTCCAAATATGAGGGACAATTAGGAAACATTAAACAGCCACTTACTAAATGTGTGACCTTAAGAAAACTATCTTCTCACCAATTGAGTTGCTTTTTCTATTAAGCAGGAATTTTAATACCTTATCTGCCTGAAGCAAGAAGTTGAATCATATGATATCTTGAGTTACCATCCATATTAAAACCTCTGATTCACTTGTAGACAGGATGAGACTTGTTTATCTTGATACCAGAGGAAAGACTACAATTGATAGGACATAATATACAAATATAAGGAAAAACTTCTCTAACAGAACTGTCCCAAAGTGGAATGGGAAATTTTGAAAAGCGGTAATACAAATTGATGACTACTTGACCTGGATGTTGTTGAGGGTTTTGTTCATTTTTTAGGAGGTAGGACATCCAACTCTGAGACCCAAGGATTCAATGATCTCTTCTCTGTCTCCAAAGCCAGAGATTATACAGAGAGCAAGATGAATGAAAGAAGAGAAAGGAGAGGAGGAAGGAAAAGAGAAGCAATCACAGATTTCTAAATATATGCAGTAAATATCACAATATTGGTCAGTTACTCTCCTTTCATTAGGCAAAAATGCAAGATTCTCTGCTCCCTTGCCCGAGAATCAGTAGCATAGGAAAATAAATGTTCATTAACTTTTTGTTTAACAAGAATTTATTTGGGTATTCAGAAGTGCTCTGATGGATAAGAGGTAGCAGTATCTATATTCATCTCATTTTTAGAGGATACTTATTTTAAGCTACTTTTTATTAGAATAGGGAGCTATCAGTAAAGAAACTTCTTTTACCAATGCCTATTGGCAGTTTATGCTATACTGGCCTTACTATCAGGAAAACCTGAGTTCAGATCCGATCTCTGATATGTATTAAATGAAGACTAGCTAGACAAGGCTCAATTTCTCACTAAATATACTTTAAGACTTCAAGTTGCATAAAGTTCTTATCAAATATATAATAAGTAACATAATAATAAGAATATAATAATAATAAGTAAATAACCAGGCATGGTCACATGGCTGGATTGCGTTTGCTGACATATTAGATGCGATGTTGCCTGTCATCGTGTAGATTTGCTGAATTTGCCTTCAAAGAAATTTTTAGAGTTGGAAGAAACTATGGATGTAGCCTAGCCCAACCCATTTGACAAATAAATAGCTTGGGACTCAAAAATCATGATTACCCAGGGTTTCAGAAGTAATCATTTTCAAAAATCAAGATTTTGAACACAGGTCTTGTGCTTTCAGACCAGCTTTGATCCAGGATTCCACTGCTAGGTCTATATTCTGAAGACATCTTAAAAAAAGGGGGGGGGGGGGGTCTAGACTCTTTACTCCACTCTTACTCATAAAATATATGTGAATAGCTTTGAGAGGATATGGGATTTATTTCTTAAAATCTAAGAGCAAAATGATTCTGCCTCCCTTAATTAAAAAGACCAGTTCACACTATTTTAGTGCTAGCCAACAGGATAGCCCTAGAACAGTCTTTGTGTGAAGGTAGAAACTCAAGAAATAATCTTAGTTGAGTGATTTGGGAGTGGTAGTGAAGTGATTCATGAATCATCGATAGATGAATAAGCCAAAATGTTGTGCCCATGGGGATGTTACCATAGATTTAAGGTGTGAAAGCAGATGCAGATAGGTGAAAGGGCATCTCCTCCACCATGTAGTGGCATCTCTGAACTAGATGGCACCAATGAGAGGAGGCATTAGCATAAGTTAGCTAAAATATATTATTTCTCAGCTAAACTATAAATTTTAATTGAATCATACACCGAGGACTTATAACACTTGTGATCTCAACTCCATTCTGAATATTTTCATCATTGACAAATGGTTATTTTTCTGTCTGCTGTCTGCCATTTTCCTTATAAAGAGAATTATAGAATCATAGATTTAGAAAAGGAAGAGAGTGAAGTCAGGTCGTCTTGTCTCCAAATTCAGCATTCCACTTTAAAAATGATATGCCATATTATAAAACCTTTCTACTTAGGAATCAGAACTTTTATGAAATCCAAGACTTAACTTAATCTAAGCCTTAGTTTTTAGTAAAAGCTTCAGAAACTGAACTGAATTTATTTATGGTTTTTAACACCAGAGAGCAAATAAATAGAAAGTAGCTAAAAGATAGAGTGGAAAGAGGGATGTAAATACTTTCTAGGACATGGATCAAGGATAGGAGATGTACCCTTTGCTATATTTGCCTGGGGGAGGGGGGAACCTCAAGCCTATAAGATCCATACATGGACTTTGAACAGAAAGAAATGAAAAGATAGAGCTGCTCTGAAGTTATAAGGCGAATGGATCAAAGTAGGAAGAACTTTAGTCTAGGAAACCAAGTAGGAAGAGAAAGTGGAATTAACTAAGGTGGGTGACTGTGAGTATGGAGGAGATGTTTACAGAGAAAAGTTATAAAATTTGGTTATTGCTTAGATATAGGAGAGTGCTCCTAGGGTATTCCCAGAAGGAAAAAACTGAAGGCAAGAGAGTAGAATGATAACAATACAAAGAGAATCACAGAAGGTGAGTTGGAAGGTCATTCTTTTCCATTTTACAGATGAAGAAACTGAGCCCCAAGAATTGAAGTGACTATTCCAATATCACACAAGCAGGGAACAACAGACCTGAGATTCAAACCCAGGTCTTCTGATTCCATATCAAAATTCTTGATATGTATCAGTGTCTGCTTTCTGACCCAGAATTTTGTTGCTGAGGTGATTAGAACCTTTTATGTGTATCGGTGACTGATTTCTGACCCAACGTTTTGTCATAGAGATGACAAGAACCTTTTTCTATTTTCTCATGAATCATTCTGCACTGAATTAAGCTCCAAAAGAAAGGGGGAAAAAAGACTCATTTTCATAACCCCAGATTATTTCCCTTTAGAGCACTGTCTCTGGCCTAGATCCTCCAAGGAGATTTAGTAAACAAACATTCCTCCTTGCTGAGAGGGTAAGCAGGGACAAACAGCAGCTGTAAGTCAACAAAATATATTAAGCCAACACTTGACAACATCCAATAGAACTTAAATATACTGAAGAAGATTAACTTCAGATATTCTCATCAATTAGTTAAGTCCTCTCTAGCTTGGGAAAAATACCAAAAAGTCAACACAACTTTTAATTTGGACTATGTTTCATATTTTTAATACCAATATAATATTATAATCCCTGCATTCAAGGAACATCTTACCTCAGAAAAAAGATATCTTTTCTTGGGCTACTTTGGCATCTCTTATTTGTTCTCATATTATCCCTATGAAGTAAATAGATATTAACATATCAGTCATATAACAAACATCTATTAAGTGCTAATGTAAGTGCCAGTCATTGTACTAAGTTTCTAGGAATACAAAGAGAAAGAAAAAATTGACCATATCATCTGGAAACTTGCATTCTGTTAGGAGACAACAGTTACATGAATTAGAATATGCAAGATCTTTAGAGTAGATGGGAAACAGCCTTCAAGGAAAGGCACTAGCATCTTATGAGATGGCATCTTAAAGGAAGACAGGGATTTCTAAGAAGGGAAAGTGAGTGAAGAGAGCATAACAGGCATGCAGGACAGCCAACAAAAAGGCATGAAGATGGTGAATGGAGAACTATGTGTGGGAAAAATTAAATAAGACTATATGAATGGACAGGAAAGTTCAGGGAGAGTAGAAATGGTGAATGCCAAACAAAGCAGTTTATATTAGATCCTAGAATTGTAGAGAGCCACCGAAGTTTATTGACAAGGAGAAGAGGAAGTGATATAGCCAAACCTATTATATTCTTCAAGAAACCATTTTTTTACAGCTATAAGGGGAAATACATCAAAGTAGGGGGAAATTTGAGGCTGAGAGACTAAGGAATGGAAAATGACATTAATCAGGATAATGATAATGGAAAAGGGAATGCTTAAAGAGAAAGAATTATGAGATTTGGCTGTTGATTAGATATAGGAGAGAGGCAAGCATGAGAGTAAAATCAAGGTTGACACTAAGATAACAAAATTTAGAGCCTTGAAAGACTGTAATAGGTTTTTAATATTGCACTATTTCTAATGCACTATACTAAGCAATATAAGAACAAAGATTCATTATCCTTTCCCTCAAAGATTTGCAATACAGTTGTATGGACAAGACATAAAAGCAAAATAGGTGGATTAGAAAAGTTAAACAACATGAGATAGCACAAGAAGCATTCCTTCTTTAAAACTATATAAAACAAGGATATCTGCCCTCTTTGGTTTTTCTTTGACATATTCTTAAAAACTTTAGCAATTGTGATATTTAAAGAAAACACATCAGAGAGACTAATACTGGATATCAAAAAAGTCTAAATATCATTATTTATAGATGGTTTAATAATATATCTAGAATATCTAACTGCTTCTACCAAATATTAATATTAATTTATACAATAAATGACTTTGGCAAAGTTACAGAATACAGGATTAACCCACAAAACACTTGAATCTTTATTTATTTATGAAAAAGATGAAGAAAATACAATATCAAAAAAACAATTTTTATGATGAAAACAAGAATAAGAATTTATTTTGGTATTAATCTATCTGTGAATGTTAGGATCTATATATAATGACTTCTGTAAAATTATAATGACTATAACAAAGAATTCCCTAAATCAATGGAGGGTTAAAATTCAAGGATAGATGAACATAGCAAAATGACAATACTCTTCAAATGAATTAGCATGTTTTATACAATAGCAAACAAAATGCTAAAGGACTTTCTTTAGAACTAGACAAAGGGCGGCTAGGTGGTGTAGTGAGGGCGGCTAGGTAGCATAGTGGATCAAGTACCGGCCTTGGAGTCAGCAGTACCTGGGTTCAAATCCAGTCTCAGACACTTAATAATTACCTAGCTGTGTGGCCTTGGGCAAGCCACTTAACCCCATTTGCCTTGCAAAAACCTAAAAAAAAAAAAAGAACTAGACAAAACCATGATAAAATCTGTATGGGCATAAGAATATCAAGGAGAGCATTAAATAGAATAACTGAGAAAGTTGAACAGTCACTTTCAGATGCTGAAATCTATTTCAAGTAAAATATCATCAAAATTTTCTAGAATCAGTGGATGGGAGGAAAGGCAAGGGTGCAGAGAGAGAAATAGGGCAATTGACTACAATAGATACACCAGGTATTAGATCAAATGTATATAAAAGATCAATATTTGATAGATCTATTGAAGGAGCCATCATTAACTTGAGAAATGCCAAATTGCCTAACAATCTGTTAGGAAAGGAATTTATACACACACACACACACATCCTATAATATACCCAAGTGAATTTCAGCTGGAGATGAAATTTATTTTTTTAAACTTTTAAACAAGATTGAGGGGAGAGAGTGGAGACAAGATGGTAGAAACAAGGCAGAAACTCACCTGAGCTCTCCCAAGTTTTCCTCTAAATAATTTTAAATACCTCAAAAACAAATTCTGAAGCCATGCAACCCACAAACAGATGAAGTGAAACAATTTTCTATCCTAAGACAACTTAAGAGGTTGGCAGAAATAGTTTGTCACACCTGGGTGAGAGTTGAAAGCATTCTAGCATAGCCTGTGCCAGTATAGTACACAGCCTTGGAAGCATCTGAATCAACAGCAGCAATTTCTGAAGTTCTCATCCCAAAGATGGCAAGAAGATAGGGTAATTGAATGGAAAAGCATATGGATTGCTTTGTTGGTATTGTTGTATTACCCATTCTTGGATCTGGGTCAGAGTTCCAGAGCAATAAGGAAAACTAGCAAATGAGAGCTTGTGGTTACAAAGGAACAAAAATCCTGGTCAAAGTCTGACCAGGAAAAGAGTAGTTGTGGTCTTTCATAGATCAAAATATAAGCCAGGAGAGGAGTATATACAACTCTCCTTAGACATGCCTTCTTAGAAGAACTGAAAACTTACAGATCCCCAGAACTAGTTCTGAAAACAGCTACACCAAAAACCTGAAGCTTGGAACAATACCCCCTCCACCTCAGTAGCAGAGCCCATCTTTGCCATAAAGCTAAAAGTCAAGAAATAGGTCAGAAATTTGAGCAAAAAAGAAAACAAACAAAAAAGATTCTAACCATAGAAAGTCACTATGGTGTCAGGGAAAATCAAAACAGAAACTCAGAACAAGACAACAAAATGAAAATTGCTATGTTCCAAGTCTCAAATTAAAATGTGAATTGGTTTCAGGTTCTGGAAGAGATTGAAAGGATTTTTTAAAATCAAATAAGAGAGGTAGAGGAAGAAATGGGAAAAGAATGCAGAAATATGATTTAAATAAAAGATCAACATCTTGGTAAAGAAGACACAAAATATTCTGAAAAAATAATACTTTAATAAAGATAATAGGCTGCTCCAGGGGGCAGAGCCAAGATGGCAGTGTGAAGGCAGGAATCCCCTGAAACTTATTCTCCAAAAGTTATCAAATTATGACTCTAGCCAAACTTTATAGGGATTAGAACCCACAGAAATACTAATACAATTTTTCCAGTCCAAGGCAACTCAGGTTTGTTGCAGGAAAGGTCTGTTTCACCAGACCTTGGGTTGGAAATAGCTGCAGCCACAGCACAGCCAGGTCAGAGCCTAGGTCCATGGCAGAGGGGTACAGTTTCCAGACCTCTTAGCCCAGGAATCACCAGGGACATCTGGAAAGAGTGGTGAAAGAACTCTGCCATACCAGAGTGGAGCACTGGCCTCAGAGCTGCCCTGCTGTGAGAACCTGCAGTGGAAATCAACAGAGTCACCCAGCTCTTCCAAAGCTCCTAACCCACAGATGGTAAGGGGGTTGGAGGAGACTTCTGAGATCTCTCTGCTCTGGATCAGGACTCTGCTGTTTGCCTACATTCAGATCCAGGTTGCAGTTTGGGCTCCCATACCACCATAATCAAGCAGGGCTCCTCCTTACAGCTCCAGGGCACAGAGGAGTGCCTATGGTCATCCACATCCCAGAGCACAGGCAAGAGAGCAGTCAGAGCCTCTCATAAGACCTTGTAGGAAGTAAGGTTCCTGTGGATTGTCCCCAAAACCCCACGAAGCCTTGGAAGTGTGGTAAAAGGGTCATAGGTTGAAGAAAAGAGCTAACAACAGAAAAAGAAGAATGTAACCATAGAAAATTATTTTTGGTCCCAAGGTGGACCAAAATACATACTCAGAAAATGACAAAATTGAAGCTTCTGTATCCAAAATCTCCAAGAAAAATAGACAATGGCCTCAGGCTATGGATGAGCTCAAAAAAGACTTTGAAAATCAATTAAGGGAGGCAAAGGAAAATTTGGAGAAGAAATGAGAGCAATGCAGATAAATCATGAAGACCAAGTCAACAACTTGGAGAAAGAAATACAAAAAATACTGAAGAAAATAATGTTAAAATCCAGTATAGGCCAAATGGAAAAAAAAAGCAAAACAAAAGGCAAATGGGGAGAAAAATGTCTTAAAAGCAGAAATGGTCAACTAGAAAAGAGAGATTTAAAAGAATTCTCTGAAGAAAATAACTCCTTCAAATGCAGAATGGAACTAAAGGAAGCTGATGACTTTGTGAGAAATCAGTAAGAAATAAAACTATACCAAAAATTAGAAGAAAATGTGAAATAACTCATTGGAAAAACAACTGACCTCGAAAACAGATTCAGGAAAGATAATTTAAAAATTATTAGGCTACCTGAAAGTCATGACCAGGAAAAGAGTCTAGACTTCGTTTCTCAAGAAATAATACAACAAAATTGCCTTGAGATCATAGAAGCAGAGGGTAAAATAGAAATTGAGGGAATTCATCAATAACCTCCTGAAAGAGATACCAAAAGAAAAACTTCCAGGAATTTTATAGCCAAATTCCAAAACTCCAAAGTCAACAAGAAAATTCTAAAAGCTGCCAGAAACAAACAATTCAACTATCATATCTCTATAGTCAGGATCACATAGGATCTGGCAGTGTCTATATTAAGGGCTGGTAGGACTTAGAATATGATTTTCTGGAAGGCAAAAGAACTTGGTTTACAACTAAGAATCAACTACCCAGCAAAACTTAAAATTCTCTTTCAGGGGAAAATATGGACTTTCAATAAACAGGGGACTTTCAAAGTTTCCTACTGAAACAAATAGAGCTGAACAGAAAGTTGGATCTCCAAGTACAGGACTTTGGTGAACCATAGGGTGGGTGAACAAGAAGGACTAATCATGAGGAACTTAATGATATTGAACTGTTTGTATTCCTGCATGGGAAGAAGATACTGATAACTCATATGAACTTTCTCATTTATAAGAACAATTAGAAGAAACATATATAGACAAGACACAGGAAGGAGAGCTGCATATAATGATATAGTAAAAAGATGGAGTCAATGGGTGATAAAGGGAAGTACTGGGAGGAAGAGAAATGAGAGGAACAAGGGGCTCAGATATTTCACATAAGAGTCAAGAAAAAGCTTTTACAATGGAGTGGAACAGGGCAAGACGAGGAAGGAATGAGTGAGCCTTCATTCTCATCAGAGATGACTCAGAGGAAATAGCATACACACTTAATAGGGTATATAAGTCTATCATACCCTAGAGAAAAAATGAGAAGGGATGGGATAAGTGGAAATGGGGGGAGGGAAAGGGGGGGAGTAGGTGATAGAAGAGAGGGGATATTGTGAGAGAGACACAACACACTTCTGTACAAGGACAGGATGAAAGGAGAGAGAGAGAGAATAGAATAAATGAGAGTGGGGAGGAATAGAGTGTAGGGAAATACAGCTAGTAATAGCATCTGTGGGGAAAATATTGAAGCAACTTCTATGGTGGACTTATGATAAAGAAGGCAATTCATCCTAGAGACAGAGCCATTGGAATCTGAACACAGTATACAAGTGAAGTACACTTTTTTTCTCTCTCACTATTCTTAAGGTTTGTCATCTTTCTGGAGTGGGGGGGGTTATGTTTACTCTAACAGTAAGATTATTGTAATAATATAAAATAAAAATAAGAATATTCAAATAAAGATAAAAGGCCAAATTATACAAAGAGGCACAAAAATCCAAGAAGAGAATGCCTTAAAAATCTGAATTAACCAAATGGAAAAAATATACAAAAATTCATTGAAGAAAAGAGCTCCTTAAAAGTAGAATTGGCAAAACACAAAAGATACAAAAGTTCAATAAGCAAAATAAAAACAGATATGTAAATACGTAAAATAATAATAGACAATATTTCTTTTGCATTTATGTTCCAAGCTTATGCTTGATACTTTGCAATTATTATTTCACTTGAACTTTACAACAATCTTGGAAGATAGGTATTATTATTGTCCTTGTTTTGTAGATGAGGAAAATGGGGTAAATAGAGGCTAAATGGCTTGCCCAGGGTCACACAATATATAAGTAATTCAATATATGTACGTAAGGCCAAATTTGAGCTGAACTTTTCTTGATTCTAAGTACTAGCTGCCACTAATGATATAAATCACAACCCATCTATACCTTCCTTCCCCTCATTAATACTACATAGAGTTGGGAAAGGGATTTGAGTCTGGGGATGAAGGGGATATCCAAATGTAGCTAGATGGTACAGTAGGTAAAGCTCCAGTCCTGAAGTCAGGAAGACCAGAGTTCAAATGTGACTTAGACACTTGATACTTCTGGTCACTGGATCCAAATGACTCTGGAGAAAAAAATGAGGCTAGTGACTTTGCACAGCATCCCCTCACTCAAATACTATTCATGCGCATACCATGGATCACCTCCCTGCTGTCATGGTCTCCTTCAAAAACAAAGAAAAAACATCAATATCCAAATGTTGGGAAATCTAAACCTAAATTCTAAAAACCAAAGGCAAAAGGGAGAAATATGGTGTACTTATGTAATAAATAGGGGCTTCATATTACCAATGGTAAATTATATGTACAAAATGGAATTTAAAAAATCATCAAAGAAACAAAAGTAGCAGATTCAGTTGTTTAATAAAAATAAAAAATGATGAAGTCCATAAACAAAACCACACTTTAAAATTAATAACCTCTTTAAAAAATAATCATCCCAATAGTGTACTGGTAAATATTCATCCATAAGCTTTCTGGGAAAAGAGAACATAACACATATTTTTCTATTTTAATTGCCTTTTTCCAATTTTTTCCATCACTTTCTTATATCTAGAAAAATCACAAAACATTAACTCAAGTCCTAATTTATAATGTTTGCTTATTTCTGAGATGTGAATGTTCATATTGAAAATTTTAAATTGACCCTCATGTAACTCATAAGATCTGACTCATGGCACACACACTTATGGCTAGGTATATATAATGTTATGTTATGCTGTGTTGGGTTGTGCTGTGTTGGGTTGTATATGTTGGGTCAAGTTATGTTGGGTTCGGTTATATTTACTTGGATTGTATCAGATTATATATTATCACAATAATTAATATCCACTAACTTCTGATAACTATATTATCCAGATCAATTGAAGAGATTGGTTTGCCTTATGCAAATAGTACAGGACTTGTACCTTTCACAAATCTTTCTTAGGAAAATTAAAATATTACCCATTCTCCCTATTAGAACCATATTGTCCTTTCTATGTATTTGTATTTCCTTATCCATGTACATGTATCATTCCAATATGTGTGCTCTTTGAGAGAAGAGATTTTTGCCTATGTATCATAGCACTTGGTGGTGTTGGTGCTGGTGGTAGTATGGTTGGTTGTGTCCAACTCTTCATGACCCCATTTGGGGTTTTCGGGGCAGAGATACTGGAGTGCTTTGCCATTTTCTTCTCTAGTTCATTTTACAAGTGAGCAAACTGAAGCAAATAAGGTTAAATATCTTGCCCAGGGTTACACAGATAGTAGGTGTCTGAGGCCTGATTTGAGCTCAGGAAGATTAGTCTTCCTGTCTCCAGTCCTGGCCCTCGACTCTGGAGCCACCTAACTGCCCACAGGATACTGTAGACACATCATAAATGCTTATTGTATTTTCTGCTTCCTTAATGTGTTTCATATGTACAACCTGCCAGTAGGTCTGAAGTATTAAGTGATTGTTTAATAGATAATGTAAGTGAAAAACTGGAAAATCAACTTAAAACTTTAAAGGAACAGATAGCGAAAATGTTCTAGATATTTATTAAAACATGCTTAGAGAAACACTGTCAAGCAACTCAAAGAGCAAAATTCTATCAAATAAACATGCTAAATAAAAATCAAGTATTTCCCTAAAAACAGTGATTTTGTATTTAACAGTTCATGTATGTCAACTCTCCTCAGTTAAAAAAAACACTGAATGCAAAGCTGGTTGTCTTTATTTGTTTAATATTGTGCAATCAAAATATTGTAGAAGGGAAAGCACCTAGAGAACGATTTAGTAAATACTGATTCCTTGATATGTCTATTCTAAATATTGTCAATTGACTTATTAAACTTGATTTTGAATGTTACAAGCCTTTCTGCTTCCCTAGATAATTAATATAGCTCATCATGAATTTTACTGTCTCAATTAAAAAACAGAAAACAGTATCTAACTAACCTACATTTATTACATGCCTTTAATTAGGTAAAAGTAAAGTTTATGCCTATAAAGGATAAATAATATCAGGAATAGGGACATCTAGGTGGAGCAGGGGATAGAGCACCAGCCCTGGAGTCAGGAGAACCTGAGTTCAAATTTGATCTCAGACACTTAATAATTACCTAGCTGTGTGAACTTGGGCAAGTCACTTAACCCACTGCCTTGGCAAAAAAAAAAAAAAGATAAGTAAATAATAATAATGTCAGAAATAAAATAAGGTCTATCATGGACAGATTTTGACCCACAGTAAGTGTTCATAGCTATGTACAATTCCCTGTAGGGAGAAGCTTATAATGAAAATGCAGTTGATTACTAAGGACAGTCCTCCAAATTATATGGTTAGTTCTGAAAATGAAATGAGTGGAATATATTTAGTGAAAAGTATTCAGAAACCATGCAGTTGTTGTGGTTCCTTTTGTTCATCTTAAAAACTTATTTTGTGAGTGATGACAGCAAAGATGGTATCTTTTGTTTAACATCTTTACCTTTCAAAGTACTTTTGAGAACATTATCACAGAATAGTTAGATGGCACAGTGGATAGAGAATCAGGCCTGGAATCAAGAAAGACACAAGTCCAAATCCAGCCTCAGACACAAACTTACCTAGCTATGTAACACTGGTCAAGTCCCTTAACCCTGTTTGCATCAGTTTCTTAATGTTATAAAATGAACTGGAGAAGGAAATGACAAACCACTCTAGGTTCTTTGCCAAGAAAACTCCAAATGGCAACATGAAGAGTCAGACACATCTGAAATGACTGAACAACAACATATATCATCTCACTTAACTTCAGTTTCCTCATCTGTAAAATAAGAATAATAATATTCATATTACTTATTTCAAAGATTCATTGTAAGGATGATACTTTGTGAACTTAAAAGTGTTACAGAAAGTATACATTGCAATTATATTTAATCCTCATAGAAATAAGGAAATATTCAACACAAGATAATATACCCATATTATGGATGAGGAAGGTATATGTATGGAATAAACTATACACGTTACAATATACCAATATGCTGAGTCTTTGTACTAAGTTTAGCAAGAATACTTTACATTTTGAATGGATCTCACACATAAAGCAGTTTGGATGAATTCTATTAAAAAATTAAATAAAACTTATTATTTATTAAGATGAAATCATATATTATTTCACTCAGTCATCCCTGAAATTTGGGGTGTAAAGAAAATGTTTTTAACTGGACATTTTAGATGAATCAGAGAAGCTTGCTATTCAAATGATTATTAATTGTTAATTATTTTATAAAATCATATTTTCTCTTATATAAATAAGGATTTTTTATATTGTTACTTTAAGAGCATAAAACAGTATCATATATATATACCAGGAAAGTGACGAATTGATGTAGTTTGAACCCAAATATATTTCTCAAGAAACATGGTGTTTCCTTGAATTACTTAGTGTCAAATATGTATATGTTAGGAAAGGAAGAACAAGTGTATGCCTGAGGCTGTGGGCAATATACAACTAGCTACTTGTCATTCCTCAAGTCTATTTATGAGCATAAGGAAATTGTCTTAGGACTGGTGTTTGTCATTTGGAAACTGGCCTGAGTGTAAAGAAGGAAGAATCATGAACACGAAGTCTCATTGACTGAGAGAATACTTGACTTTACTGAGGTAAAGCAGAGAGAGATATGATCAGGAGATGCAGGAAAGAGTCAATACAGTAAGTGATAAGAACAAGTTAATTGGGCTTTACAAATTCTTTCTGAGCACATAACTGTCAAAAATGTTTTATTATTTTTATTATTATCATCATCATTATTATTGTTGTTGTATTATTATTATTATTATTATTATTATTATAGATGGTTAAACAGGTTAAAAGGATGAGACTATTGGTAGGGGAGATAGATATGAACATCTATATAGACTAATTTGTGCTCAAAGCTCTTTGATTACAACTCCCTTTTGAAGCCAGGGACATAATCATTGACAAATGTTGGGATAGACTATGTACATTTCGACCTATCCAAAACTCACTGAGGATGAATTATTAGGTCTCAGCATTGAGGATAATTTGACAAAGGCTACTATGGATCAGAATGACTTGTTTGTACTAGGACTATAAAGAAGACAAACCTTCCAGAAATCTATTGAAGAGATCTAGAAAGGGCTATGCATAGATTAGAAACCAGGATGCTGAGCATGGTCTTGAGTCCCTAGGGGGAAGGAAAAACATTTAAAATCTTTCCACATGGATTCTGCCCAGAGCAGTGAATCCACTTTCCTTCAAATCCAGGGGTGCTAATTATGGGGCCTCTTGACCTGAGAGATAGCAGTAATTCTTTGGAAAGAATATCTATGTAAATGAATGAACTCCAGGTTATATTATAGTTAGTTATTTCTATATTATAGGCTTTTTGTATTTATATAATTAATCAATCAAATCAGATGAAAATAATAAATACAGTTATATGATTGGTATGCTTCATGTTTTTGAAAAAATATTATATTTCTTTGCCAGGAAACTAAAATAATTCAAATTAATAAATATTTTTAAAGAATTTACTATGTGTAAAACCTCATGATTGACATGGAGATAAAACTTGGGATCCCAGACTCCATAGACTTGCCGGCCTTATAATGACATATTTTTCCAGGTCTAAACTTCTAAATTCCTCTACCACCAGATTAATAAGATCAAACTTTCCTATAGGTGGCCTATTTGAAATATAAATGCTGTTATCTTATTTCTATGGAGATCAAAATATCCTTGGAAAGTAATTCTCATCAGTGCTTCCAATACTTTCATTTTTTTCCAAAAACTGAATCACTGATTAACAGTAGAAATCAATGGTATCTTACTGAATTTTGTACCTAAATGAGTTTAAGGCAGGGAGGTATTGCCCAGGTCCCAGTTCAAGTAAGTAACAAGTATAACCCATTTTCCCAATCTACCGCCATTGTTTAGAATTAACAAATCCATAGAGCTAAAATACAGATTGTTAGGAAGTACATTTTGAGAAAGAATAAATGTGTCAAAACTTTAGATTGATTATTTTTAACTAAACATAAGTGCCCTTTCTTTGTTTTCCTCTTTCCTAAGCTTTTAAGATAATCTTGATTTTAATTTATCTTTGTTTATTTCCAAATAAATATCGAAGCATATGTACTTTAAAAATAATGAACATATGTGTTTAGATTAAAATGGAAGGTGGGCAGAGCCAGTGAAAATATATAAACTGCAGCTATTGTAAGGCCTACCTCGTTATGTTTGCCAACCTCTGAAGTCTGGGAGAATTTCCCATTTCTGTGCCCGCTGGAAAGTCTCCAAACAGTTGATTTCAGTACATACTCATAGGACAATGCCAAGTCATCCAAAAATGGGAGGATGGGATTAGGTTCTTTGTAACACAAATACTGCAATCCTATCAACATGATCTAGCTACAATCCCTTTGTTTGTAAGGCTATTAAATGATTAAAATTATATTTCAAGATCTGAGAGCGCAGTGGAGATAAAAATGGCATGCAAATATACCAGGTAGTACACAGAGGGGTAGGGAATCTATGGTTTGTTAATTAATCAACTTGACAAACAAGACCTCTTCTCCTTACAATCAAGCTAGTTTTCCTTTTGAAATGTGTATTTTCACAAACAATTGTCTCATGATGAAACAGAGCACATTACAAAGAAGAATCAGAATGCATTGTTTGAACTTCCTTTACACCAGATGCCATTTCTTTAAAGGAATGCCTAGGCAATTGATTTAGGTAAAGAATGAAAAGGAATGAACTGCTTTTGACTATATTAATACAGCCATTTGGTGAAAAGTGGATGAATCTTTAAATTGGCTATGTCATTTACATAGACAAGTATCCCTCCTATTATACCAGAGGTGAGTTATTGACAAGCTGCCTGTGAATCAGGCTTTTATCTATTTAATCATATTCCTCCAATGATTTACATTATAACTTCAGATATTTCACATCTTCCTTTCTGTTTTAACTTCCACTTGATGTGATTCCTAGCACACAAAGTTTCCATAATTTCCCAATATATTGTTCCCTGCAAACAAAGTGAAATGTACCAGAAGAATTGGCATTTTAAAATACCCTCTCATGAATCCATCTATAAGATGAAGCTTTACAGAATCGGAAATACTGAGACTCAAAAGGTTACAGAGATTTTAAGGGACAGAATAGAAATTTGAACCTGAGACCCTCTAACTGTATATTCAACATGAAAACAATTACCCTTTTGGTTCACTTATTTTGAATCAATGTATGATCATCTATATGGTTTAAGATTTTCTTTTCTTGTTAAGATGGGTTCTACTAGCAATGAAAAATGTATCCCAAATGTTTTAAATAAATATATTTGATATATATTTTAATAATACTATGATAACATATTTTCCACCCATATTCCACAAATGAAAAGATGAAATATTTGCCTTCTTTCATACTACAGAGATTCATCAATTTTGCATTTTACTAGTGATTTGATATTATGTAATCAATTTTCTATTAAGTTGAAATGAATGGTGTAATTAAGTATAATAAATGCAAATGTTGGGTCAAAATCATCCCATTTGGCTCTGGGGTCTAGACAAGGTATAAGTACTTTTTATATAATTGATCAGAACCGAGTGTGAATAGGGCCTGAATACTTCCTTGAATCAATCAAAGTCCTTGGGCAAGCAGCTGGGAAAAAATTTTGTATAAAAGGAAAAACTTTTTCAAAACTGACTAGGAAGAAATTCTAAAGTCTGTATTTAACAGTCCTAGACTCAACAGGAATAATAAAAAGAAGGATCTGGAAATCCAAAGATAAGATTGATTTTTCTCCTCAATTTCTCCTCCTAATGCCTATCTATCTAAAAATACTACATATGTGTGTGTATATATATATATATATATATAATATATATATGTATAATTTGACATTTTTCTTACCCCTACATTTTCAGTAAACTGAATTTTGCCTTAACCATGATAATATGTGTGAATGAATATGTATGAGCTGCTGACCTCTACAGAGGTCAATGATATACCATCATCCTAGAGAGAAGATTCACATTTGCCAAGGTCCTGGCATAACTAATAAGGTTGGTTTGAGAGGAGTCATCCCTTTGAAAGGAATCATCCCTCCTGGCATGCTCTCCTATACACACCTCCAAATGGATATGTCTGATATCCAATCCCATTCTAGGTTGAAGATCACTCTCTTCCTTTGATGGACAAACCAGAGGTAGCTATTCATATCCCACCATCTGATAGGGAAATACAAAACATATTCCTTAACATATCTTTGCAGTTGACTCTTTAGTTAGAGTACTCTACTCCCATCCCATGCATGCCTTCATAATCTATTAATTTAGAGAAATATTAATAGATATGTATGTTAACCTAACTCTATTTTGCTCTTTCTTATAACCAAATCCTGGAGATTAACATTTGTCCCTTATTAGAACAAACTCTGAGGTTCAACACATATTTAATCTAATTATTATTTTTGAAGCCAAAATTCAGTGAGAACCTCTTCTCATTTTTAGAGACCCCTTCCTCAGTACATTCGTATGTATATACATATGTGTTTAGGAAAAATATAATCCTTGCTGAATTTTTCCTAACTGGACACTCAGAACAATTGTGATAAAATTCAGAATTTTTCACCTAAAATAAATCCTTGAAAGCTGAAGAGAATGAAACCAATGGGCCTTTGGGATTATTATATTGCCCTCAAGGCCCAAAATGAATTATATATTCCAACAGGATGTTGCATAAAGAAATTCAAATGAGTCAAGTAAACTTCTCTACTCCTCTTATAACCAGCATTGGAAAATGGAATAAACCTGATTAAGCAAATCAGATCATTTGAAGAGCATCATTTTACAATTGAGGGGAAAAAAAGAAATAGAAAGATTAAATAATTTTTTCAAGGTCTCATCTAATTAACAGAAGCACTTGAGATAAGAAAACAACATAAGGGCAGCTAGGTGGTAGAGTAGATAAAGCACTAACCCCAGAGTCAGAAGGATCTGAGTTCAAATCCATCTCTAAGCACTTACTGTGTGACCCTGGATAAATCACTTAATCTCGATTATCTAAAAAAAAATACCCCCACAAAAATGAGTATTTGAAAGTGGGCCTTTCTCATTGTCTGTTTCAAATTTAACCTTCTTTGTCCTAAATAGACCTATGCATATCATTGGATACACAAATGCAGACAAACTAACAAAAATACCTTATGGAATGAAGAAATGGATGAATGTTACATTTATTAGGAATCAGCTATGTGTTAAGCACTGTGGTAGATACTAGGAATTGAAATACAAAGGTGAGATAGTCTCTGCCTATATTTTGATAAGCATAAACAGAAACTAGGAAAGGGAATTTGTAGGAATGGTAAATTAAGTATTCAGAGGCTACTAGGTGGTACTATGGATAGAATACTAGGTTTGGAATCAGGAAGACATCTTCATGAGTTCTAATCTGGCCTCAGATACTTACAAAATATGTGATCCCCTCAGCAAGTCACAATCCTGTTTGCCTTGGTTCCTCATCTGTAAAATGAACTGGAGAAAGAAATATTAACCATTCTAGTATCTTGGCCAAGAAAATTCCAAAATAGGGGTATAGAGAATTGGACACAACTAAAATAACTGCACAACCAAAACATGGAGTATTTTGGGTAGAATAATATTTCACTCTTTTCAGAAGCAATTATATGTTATTATAGTTATATAGTAACATTAGTATAATAATTACTATTCCCAGAGAAAGTGGTAGATATTGTATAGAGAATTAGAACAGAAAGGTTTTAAGAGGGAAGCAGGGTAAGGAAAGACACGCATACAGCTACTGGACAGATGAGATGGATATTAGATGTCTATGGATAGGGTGTGAAACAAAACCTATAGAGGATTTTATAGGTAGTGAAGCTAGTAAGAAAGAAAGAAAAATAAGGAAGTGAGAGAACAAGAGGTAAGAGGCCTTGTTTGAATGACTGGGGTACCATATGAGAATGGGTTGAAGAAATTGATAATTTCAAGTCTGGAGAAAAGAAGATTTAGGACAATATGGTAGCTAAGAGTTGGTCTATGGAGGAATGTTTTATGATTAATCTGCTTGATCCCATGAAGTAGAAAAATAAATAGATGGAAGAATGAAGAGATAAATCATTAGATGAATGGATGGATGAATAATTAAGTATATGAATGATTGAATAATAGCTAAAGATTTAAAAGTCCTTAAATATTTTCAAAGTACATTATAAATAGCTTCTTATTTGATCCTCATAACAACCCTGGTAAGTGTGTGTTATTATCCCCATTTTGCTGACAAAGAAAATCAATCAGGCAGAAGTTAAGTGACTTTCCCAGAGTCATGCAGTTAGTAGATATCTAAAGCAGGATTTAAACTCAGGTCTTCATGATTCCACTAAGACTTTATCTACTGAATCACAGAGCTTCCTTTCCCTTAGCAAAACCAGGATCAACGGGTAGAAGTTGCAAAGATACGAATTTGGTTGCAGGTAAGGACAAACTTTCTAACAATTAAAGGTGTTGAAAAGAGGACTGGGCTATTTTGGAGAAGAGCAACATCCCGGCACTGGAAGGTCTTTGTAGTAAAGATCAGAAAACCTCTTGTTGGCTATAGCATAGAGCTGATACTTACTGGCTCCCTGATGTCCCTTACAGTTCCAAGTTGGCACGATTCTGTGAATTTTATCACAGACTGAGTTAAAAAAATATCACTTCTTTCTGCAATGCGAAACATACCTGGTTATCCTTAAACAGCTAATAAAGCCAGTAAAGAAAAGCTAGATTCCAAACACAGTATTAAGTCTCAACATGAGATGCAAGTCATTGCCCTTTCCCATACATCTCTTAGCTCCAGTCAGTTTTCAGGGAGTGGTATTTTGTTTTTTTGTATTTGGTTGTTTGTTTTTTAGTTCCAATAAAGAATGAAGACAAATCAAAAGCTTAATCTTAAAGTCTCAATCCTTCTGCAGATGCTCTCATTTTTTAAATCTTAGCAAGGAAACAGGGGCCATAACTAGAATTTATTAACTCACTTATACTGATACTGTGTGACCAGTCCTGGGCCATTGTGTAGCGACTACCTGCTTAATTACCCATGGCTAAAGAGTTAACAGTTGCTTTGGCTGATTTGTGATTTTTCTGGTAGTGTGTAACTCACCAGAGGTGATCAACACAGACCATTGAGTACTCACTGAAATCTTGCTTTGGAAATACCTGAAGGACACTCTTCCCGAATCCGTCTCCTGATGCTTCCCTTCTTACTGGATTCCCAGAATCCCTGCCAGAGCTAGTCCTCAGCAGACACGTTCCTGCTCAGAGTGGGCAGCAAAAGTGCCAGGCTGTACTGGTGAACTCCAAAATGAAGCGGTGTCATTTTATTCCAATTATACTCTTAGTACTATGATGTCACAGCATAAATTTGTACTTCTGCATGCAGCTCATGCTGGTGTGATGACAGCTCTTAAAATATTGAGTGATTGTGGGCCCGTCAGCATAAAATTATTCTAACATGGTGCCTTTATTAGTGCTTCAATAAATGACATTCTTCTTGTGTTCCGAGGTGGCATTTGCAAATGAGCTAATTTCTCTGCAGTAAAATAATTGTGTTGCATTTATTTTGCAGAGGGGGAAAAACAGCCCTATTACATAAAAGGGGCTCTTTTTCCATCAAAACTACATTTGCTGTAGTTAGGCAAGTTTAAAAAAGAATGCATTAACTAAATGACTGGGTAATTATTTAAATGAACTCACTGCTTTAAAAAGCTGTGGATGGGATAAGCACCTTTTAAAAAAATCCTTATTATTATAAAAGAGATGACAAATTAGTCATAAGAGTATCCATCCTGAAAGTAAGGGGGAGATGGTGTTTGCTGATCAGTGACAGGTATTTCAGTGGTTCATTATGTGCCTCAATTATGATGAACTCCACTGGATAGCATGCTGACTCTATTCTCCAGGAACAGCAGGGCTGAGAGGTAAAGCACATTTCCTTTCTGTATGTCTTACCTGCCTGTATTCTCTAGAACTCAGTCCTAGATCAGCAGAACTAAAGAGAATCATCTAATCCAACCTTTACCCAATATGGGGGAACCAATAAGAACCCTCAGGGCAAGTTGTCACTCAGCCTCTGGTGGAACAGAGAGTTCATTTCTGTGATGATATAAGCATATTCTGGGGGGGGGGAGGTGAAGGGAAGAGGAAGATCTGGAAACTACATCGAAATTTATTCTTTGAATAGGATTGTTAGATGCCTGAGACTTGAAGGAAAGTAAGTAACTATGAATTTCCTTGAACAAAATTAAAGATCAATGTTTCCTTTCATTTTATGGATGGGGAAAAGATTAAAAGAATAGAAGTAAAATCTGAAAAAAAATTTGAGGTACACTATTAGAATTTAGGTCAGTATAATAATAAATGATGCAATCTATTAAAGATTGGTAGTTCCAATAGAAGTTATTGGATTTCTGACTTCCACTCTGCATTTAAGATCTCCAGTGATTCTCTTCTCAATGAACAATGAAAGAAACAGGAAGAAGTTAGTTATAAATTACACTTAATTTGTTTGAAGTATATGGGGTCCCCAAACTCAGAAGGGAGCGAATGATATTGCTGTCCAAGAGAATTAGCTTAGTTTGTAAAATAGATATTCCTGGGGCCCACTAAGTTACCCCCTCCCCCCAAAAAAAATGTTTAAGTCATCTGGAAAAGCAAAAGAATAGGTTCTCAGAATACTATTGGTGCTATGGGTAGAGGTGGGAGGTTGGTAAAAGACCTTGTGAATTTAAATAAGCTCCTCTTACACAGAAGCAGAGAATGAGGAAGACTGGAAAGTTTTCAGGTCACAATGCCTGGAATTCTACTATTAGGGATCCTATAAGTTAAATGAGAGATTCTTATAGGTTAAAGCTATTTATTTCCAAGAAAACCCCATTAAAATGCAAATAATCTCTGGGAGATAGAGGAAAAGATAAGGTATTAATTCTTCATAACATTAAGGTTAGTAAGTATTAATTTATCATTATTTTTCTAATGAGACAATTAGATGACAGTTATGATACATAGGATGTAAGAGTCCTAATTTGAGGCCAAGGGAAAAGGAGTGGAAAGAGGGAAGACAGAAGGAAAGGTTCAGAGAATTAGAAGAGTTTACTATATATAAAACAACATTTATGCAAAGTGCTGGAACATAATTAACAAAATAAATCCCTCTCCTCAAGGAGCTTATAATCTAAAGGGGAGTCAGCACACAAAAGAAGAGAGGAAAGCTGAGGGAGCTGGAGTGATAGCTGGTGAAGGATCATCTTGTTCCATGGAGTTGAAACTGATAAAAAGTGAGCTCAGTCCAGTTCCTATTCTTTAAAAAGGAAGGGGTTGGGAAGAGTTTGGTACTCTACCCACTAGACCACCAATCAAAGAGTAGAGGAGATTAAGGGAGCCGTTATCAATCTTGAATTGTGTTAGCAGCATGATGGTGAGTTGAACCTGGCAAGTAGGCATATTATTCTATAGAATTGGAACTATGCCAAGTGGATAAAATGTCATATTAAGGAGACTCTCAGAAGCTAAAGGACCTGATGAGGCCATGGAACCAGAAGCAGGGGAAGGGACATGAGAGTGATAGAAGCAATCAAGGAAGGTGGAAAAGAACTTTACCTACCTCACAACTCTGTCTCTTATTAACAGGATACATTATCATCACAGACAGAAGTTTCCAATAAGATGTCAAGGGATTAAAAACAAAAGATCAGAAAAACTTATTCACAGTATTCAAGTGACATTGGATTATCATGATAAGACTGGCAAATTCCAGAGAGCCAATGAGAATTAAACAGGTGGGGATGCAAAACCCTCTCTGGAGGATTCAATTCACTTAGTCCTAAATATACTGTTCCAGTGGGTCCTGGTGGATCTTCTTGCTCCCAATTTTTTCAGTCATTTCCATACTCCCCCTCAAGGGGAATGAATAGGCCTATCTATGGGTGAAGCTTATAGGTACAGAGGTCCACATGGGTCCAGACACTACTAGGTGCATTTTCATCAAGCTAGAACACCATAAGAGACACATAAACTTTTGGAAAAGCAGCATGATATGATGAAACAAACACTAGTCAGAGGACCTGGGTTTGAATTCTGTCTCTGTTACTTGCCTGTGTGGCCTTGGGTATACAATACTTTCCTAATCTCAGTGACTTCATCCTTAAAATGACCAAGTTGGATTGGATGACCTCTGACATCCCTTCCAATTAATACTCTTAGGCTCTTATTAATAGGTTATTATCTTATCTTATCTCATCTACCAGAGCATTTCCAGAGCATCTCCATGTCATACTATCTTTATTTCTCTGCCTTTTCCCACCCTGGTTCCCTTGTCTCTGACCAGTGAGTTTTCTCCTGATCTTACCTAATCCTGGGAAATCAGTACTTTTTGTCTTGATTCCTAATATATTACCCACTGCACAGTTGGATTCCAGCTCCTTACATGTAATGTCTTCCCTTTTTAGAATGCATGGTCACTGAAGATAGATATTACCTTCTTGTATTTATTTTCCTGGTACTTACTTCAGTGTTTTATAAGGTAAGGCACTAAATAAATTTGTTGGGTTTTTTTCTTTTCATCATTTCAACTCTAGATTCTATAAACCAAGTTTCTTTTGTTCACTCCAATAGCATAAGATGCTAACTAGCTGTGTAATCCTGGACAAGTAATCTCTTTTGGCCTCAGTTTTCTCATCTGGAAAATGGGAATAATGATAGTGCCTCTGGATCAAGTTAAATCATTTGAAAAGAGTTTTGCAAATATTAGAGTGATATAAATAAAAGCTATTATTATTATTATTATCATTAATGTGATACTTTAATGTTTATAAAGGACTTTATACAATTAAATTGTTTGACCTTATGCTAACTTTATGAAGTGTATATTCCATATTAACTTCAGTTTCAGAGATGAAGAAACTAAAGTTCAGAGGGGTAAAGTGATTGACTCATGGACACAACTAGTAAATTTCAGAGGCAGGATTCAAACTCAAGTCTTCCTGACTCCAAACTCTTCCCTTCAAAGAGCAAAATAAACAATAAATCTGGCACCCAATTGAGATTCGATGAATTATCTTTTCTCTAGGTGATGAGCCAACTTCGACATTATATTTAGTTAGTGATGATGTAGGAAAGTAAATATTCAACCAGAAACCTACTCAGGAGATACTCAGGAGGCTTCCTAATTAGTTGAAAGTAGTAAATTAATCATTTCCATCCAGAGCCTTGTGGGTTAATATAAAATCAAACAAAAGTATCCTAATCAGAATTAGAAGGTTAAATAATTTGTCCAAGTCACACAGGTAGTGAATATTAGAGGAACTGAATCCATGTCCTCTGACTCCAGATGCTAGTTCAAGAATGAGCATTACTAGGAAAAATTCTGTAAGAAAATACAATCAGTGGTAGCTAGCAAAAGTGCACAGAATCTTGATATACAGCCATTCCACACTCTTATTTACTACTTGGTGTAGTCTATTAAAATTCTTTTAAGTTTTTTTCACATAAACTGCGATCAAGCCTTATTGCCCAAGTTCTTTGCCTGAGAAGTTCAATTTTTTTGAAGCTGAGTTTAAGACATACATTTTTCACTATTATAGTTTGTCTTTTTAGATTTGGTCCATTTAGCAGTGGTACTAGACTACTGAATTATTTGTCATTTAAAATGTTACTTTCATTCACTCAGTGATGAAAAGAATATTATCAATCAAACTACTGATAAAAACTGTTGAACAGTACAATACTGAGATTGAATCTCCATGCTTTATATACTATCAATGACTTCCTCCCATATTACCAGTGCCTTCTCTAGGTTGATGTTAAATGATAAATAAATTAAGGAATTTTGGCATGGTTATTCAATGAGAATCAAAAGAGATAAAATATGTAAAGAACTTTGAATACCTTAGTTAGTTGTTGTCCTTTGTACTCGAAGAAGACCATGACCTCAATTGAATGATGGCATGACATGCACATTATGTTGATTATAGTGAGGGGAATATTGTACAAAGATATCCCTCTCACTGCCTTTTCCATAGCCCCATGACCTTATCTAGTAAGAAAGAATACTTCTGGTGATGATCTGGATACTGTGGGAGTCCTTGGCCTTTGGGATGTAGCTCCCTTCCATATCAGCAAGGGCACCAGAACATTGCAACAACACCATACATAATACCAGTATGGTGATTTTGGGGGGTGACAACTTCGTGACAACACATTATAACTAACTTGTATCCCGATGGTCTAATTGTCAGCATGATAAGTGGCATTATTCCCATGAGGCACCAGGCAGTTTCCAGGAAACCAAAGTCTTTAGGTTCCAGGGAGAGTATCATTGCAGAGCTGAATAGAACAACTCAATCACCTTACTGACATATCTTAAAGTGGATATTATCATCATCCAAACCACATCTCTCTATCTTATCATTGAGTACAGTGAGTGTTAATCTGTTCAAACAATTATTTAGTCAAGAAGCTGAGTCACTTCTGGTTGAATATAAAATTATTATTTAATTAAGAAATTCTGACTTAATTAGGTCATTAATTTTCATGAGTAAATACAAATTTGTATGAATTTTCATTTTTAGAATTTTCAGTGGGGATTGAAATTCAGTCAATATTTTCATCTGATAATCCAAATAAACAAATAACTAGCAAACTAAAGTATAAATAAATAGATAATCAATAATTTATCAATTAAAAATAAAGTATATATAAATAAATAGATAATCAATAATTTATCAATTAAAAATTATCAATTTTTTATTTAGATATAAGTTGGTATTAAGCTTTTCCTATTCTATCATTTTTCTGACTTTTTTATTAGTAGTATTAGAAGTGTTTTTCCATAGAATAACTGATGGATTGGATTCTTTTGAGAACTCTCATAGAATTTGCCTATTTATGTGTTTATAGATAATTTTGGTCTTCTATATTTGTGTCAACTCTTTGTATATACTAGAAATTAGGCTTATTAGCTAGGTATGATACAAAATTTTTTCTCCCTACTCTTCAGCCTCTCTTCTGATTCTAATTGCATTGATTTTATTCTTGCAAAAATCTTTTTGATATAAATAAAACTATTTTGTGGTCTCCTCTGTTCCTTCATTTCTTAAAAACTTCTTCCTAGTCTTCATTATGAAATATGCATTCTTCCATCATTGTTTATTTTATATCAGCTACTTCTTTTCTAGAAATAAGTATAATTATTTTTCAACAATATTGATATGAAACAAAAAGTAGCTTTCATTTAGTATCAATAACTCTTATTATAAATCTTTAGTTGCTATTTGGAAATTTGTATTTTGTTAATAGTTATTCATTAACTTTCTTTATTTTCCATTTTTCTTCCTTCATTCTTCCCTTCCCCCAAACCCAACACCATCACTACCACCAACCACCACCACTCCACCCCACCTAGAAATGGTACTTCTAATCTCCCCCCATTAGATTGATAAATTCTTTGAGAAAAGGGATCATTTCATTTTTTGTGTTTATTACTCATATTTATGGCTGGCAGATAGAATATTCATAATACACCCTTGTTGGCTGGTTAGTAAGGTGATTGCTAATAGATGTAGCACTGAACCCAGTGAGAAGGGATAGATAAAAGTTTTACTTTTACTACTTTACCATTTGGTCACATCATGTAATCTCTCTGAACTCTTGGTTCCCTTTTCTATCAAATGGATATGACATACTCCTACTACCTGCCTCACAAAGTTTTTAATGGAAAGTGTTTTATAAATTTACATATGTGCCTTGCCCAGGATCACATAAATTTATTGATGCATATGGAAATCACTTAATATTTATGTACCATGGATACATTTATCAGTATGCTACATCTAATTTTACAGATTGTCTATTAGTTCACGTAACTAGATATTGCAGAGAATAGAGCACTAACTCTGAGGTCAAAAACATCTAAGTTCAAATCCTGTGTTAGACTGTACCCTACCATACTCCTAAATAGAATTTTACTTTCCTTAGCTGTTCCTCTCCTCCTCACCCTGGAGTCAGGATTCTGTGTTTAAGATTTTAGGTGGACTAAGGACAAACCAGTGACTCAATCTGTCTCTTGGACTCACTCACTACTTGGTAGTATAGTAGGGTACGGATTCTGACAACTCTGCTGGTATAGCTGAAATAAGGTTCTGGTGACAAAGCTGCATACTTATATTGGGGTGAGTCAATAGGGACTTTAAAATGGAGATGAGGGGATTGCCTCTTAAAAATCCATATTATAGAACTGAATGTATCTGATATTTATTTTTCTCCCTCTTTCCCAGTTTTACTTCCATATTTAGAAGTCATTTCATCAGTGGCACAGAATTCCTGCAATGTAGAATCAGCAGCATTTAAAAACATTCTTAAAGAATTCTTTTGAGAATGAAGGCAGGAAATAAAGCAATTCAAATCAAGAAATTCAATTTTGAAAAAAAAAGTAAGGCTTATGAAAATATAGACAGAGGAATGATATAAACATCTTAAAGGAGCTGAAAATAACCACAAACCTCCAATCTGTAGAAGCTGAAAGAGTCCTGTGGAAACTGCCTCTTTACAATGAGCAGATAAAAGTGCTACTGAAACCTCTATGACAATCCTCCCCCCACAAGATAGCAAGTAACACTGTGCTGACCATGAATTGTAACAGCCTCAAAAGACAAGATTATGGGATAGACTAGGAAGATAGATCAGAATAGATGAGGAAAGAATTTTTTGTAACCTCCTGGCTGCCTATCTGTCCCACTTGCTTATTTGGGTTTTGATGGCTTAGAGTGAGGGCAAATAGCAATTGTTTTCTTATCTGACCAGAAATTGTGAGGGGTTTCCTCTCCCAGATTAATTCTTTTGAGAAGGCAAATTCATCTCAATTTTTACCTAGCTCTTAATCACTAAATGGTTGAGACCCAGGAAAATCCTTAGCTTAAAAAATCCAGGGTTTTCCACTGTATCATGGACCACTGTGAATCATCTTCACTTAGGTTTTTTCCCACTGGACTCTAATGCATGGAGGAAAGAATGAAGTTGTGCTTAATTCTGCCTGTCTTTTTTGCAAGGCAAAACATTACCCTCCTGATGTCATTGGTCCTTTTGAAGAAAGAAGGATGAACAACATCAACTAGCTGTGTGACTCTGAGCAAATCACTTATTCTCTCTGAGCTTTAGATCTCTTAGCTATAAAATGTGGGACATAACAGTATCCAACTGATTCATAGAGTTGTCATGGGAATGAGATGAGATTAGGTATGACACCTTGCAAATCTTAATGCACTATATAAATGGGAGCTATTATGATTTATGTACTTCAGATACAGTATCTCAGTGGATGGCCACATCACTGCTGGGAAGCACACAGAATATTATATGTCTGTGGAAAGTGTAAAGTTAAAAAATTGTTGCTGGGAAACTAGGCATCTTTAATGTAAATTTCAAATTCCAAGATGTCCAATAGATTTTTAAACTGCTTCATAGAAAAGACAGAAGATTCCTCTATTCTACTTGGAGCAAAAACAGTTGGGGCACTGGGAGAAGGGCTACTTGGGTTTGTTTGTTTTGGGTTTTTTTGTAAGGCAAATGGGGTTAAGTGGCTTGCCCAAGGCCACACAGCTAGGTAATTATTGTGTCTGAGGCTGAATTTGAACCCAGGTACTCCTGACTCCAGGGCGGTGCTTTATCCACTGCACCACCTAGCCGCCCCAGAGAAGGGCTATTTGGCAATGGACACAGTCAGTCCTAAAGAGGGCAGCTAGACCATGAATGTACTTGGACTGGAGAAAAAAAAAGCTGTTTTTAGTTGTACAGTACATTGGCCCGATCACACAAAAAGTCACAATTCAAAGTGTGTGGATGATGAGAGATGCTTACAGTCTCTAAAGGGCACTTACATTCTCTAAAATCTGCCCTCTCCACTAAATGGCACATGGATAAAGCACTGGGTTGGAATCAGGAAGACCTGAGTTCTAATTTCACCACAGAATTTAACTGTCTCATCCTAAGCAAGTCATTTAACCTCTGCAACTTCAGTTTCCTCAAATGTAAAATGGTACCTATCTCACATGATTATTGTGAGAATCAAAAAAGATATTTATAAAGCATTTTGCCTGGAATATATTAATAAATGTTTTTTCTCTTTACCTTCCTTTCTCCCAAGATAGCAATGCTCTGATCACTGTAAGTTAGGACTCTTTTTTCAATGACAGACTATTTAGCTTTTCTTTTCTCTCATTTTCCAAAGTCTTTTTGTTTTATTTAAACTTTGTATTTTATTAATCTAATATCATTTAAAGTGGATTAATTTGACTAAAATGAAATGAATCCTGGAGAACTATGGAATCATTATCATTCTAGATGTGGAAGGTACTTAGAGATCATTAAGTGTAATCTCATCATTCAGTTAAAAAACAAACAAAACCGAAACCAAGGAAAGTTGAGTGACTCCAGAAATTAGATAGCTAGATGATTCTGAATTTGGGGAAAGACGGCCCAAATTTAGTTAGGATGTGTATGCAATAATTGTAGGGAATGTCATTAACTTCAAATTTCATTAGAAACTTCTAATATTCTTGTGTTTTTTTCCATTCATTCAATCATTTATTCATGATAAAGTTAGGAAAGTCCCTGGTATAGTGAGTAAAGCCCCAGTCTCCAGGTTGAACATTTGGGAGGAGATGGAGAAGCTTTTCATATAAATGGGGAAGGAAGAAGTATTTATTAATTACTATGTACAAAGTACTTTACAAATATTATTATTTTTCTCTTTTGCAAGGGAATGGGGTTAAGTGACTTGCCCAAGTTCACACAGCTAGGTAATTATTAAGTGTCTGAGGTTGGATTTGAATTCAGGTCTTCCTAACTTCAGGGTCAGTGCTCTATCCACTGTGCCACCTAACTGCCCCTATTATTTTTTAATAATAATATTATTGCTAATATTATTAGCAGAAAAGGATGAACTATAATTTACATACTTAGAAATAACCCCTATGGAAAAGATCTCAGATCAAATGGAATACAGATCATTTTATACATGAAAAAATGGGAGTTCAAAGACAGTAAGAGACTTAACTGGGGGTCATATAGTTAGTATATGTTAAAGCCAGGATTCAGAACCAGGTCTAGCTCTTTTCTCTATATACCAACCATTTTCTAATCAAAAGGCCACAGATATTCCTCCATCCCATTGTTAACAACCCTGAGGCCTGAAGAATTTTTGCAGATTTCCATTCCTAGATAGGTATGTTTGGCTTCTTAGATGTTTATTAAAGGTGGGGTCTTATAGTTTTATCATGTTCCCTAGCTCCCTGAGGTCTAGCCTGCTAGCTTTGGTTTTCACTGTAGGACCCTCTTGCCCACCTCTGTTTTGCAGTTTTAAGGAAATGGGTTATCATTTTTTCATTCTGAGATTTGGTCTCCAGGAATCCCACCTCACCCTTGTCAGAAGGTATTTCTAGAAATTATATCAGCAAGCAATCTTTTCTTTGAGTATATAAGGAAGTCACCTGATCTTGCTAAAACATTTGAAAATGCTCCTTCAACTTCACTGAATCCAAGTCAACAAACTTTTATTAAGTATCGCCTAGTTTAGGGGCAGCTAGGTGGCACATTGGATAGAGTACGGGCCCTGGAGTCAGGAGTACCTGGGTTCAAATCCGGTCTCAGACACTTAATAATTACCTAGCTGTGTGGCCTTGGGCAAGCCACTTAACCCCATTTGCCTTGAAAAAAACCTAAAAAAAAAAGTATCTCCTAGGTGAGACAACCTACTATAAAGGGGAAAGGACCAAATACAAAGCACCTGGCCTCATATCCTACTTCTACCTCTTACTTTTCTGTGGGACATTAAGCACGGCACTTAATCTCTATAGCTCTCATTTTCCTCAACCATAAAATGAGAATGTGGGTCTATATGAACTCTGAGACTCCTTGCAGGGATAAAACTATGATCTTATGTATAAGATAGAGGGGTGGTAGTATTTGGAGATACAAGTTACAAAATGAAACAGCTCCTGTTGCTGAGCAGGGACACCTGTTTCATTGTTGTTTCTCAAACTTAACTCTCAACTCCTGTCTCTGGGTACTACCATTGACTTTCTATCACATATGAAATTCTTTCCCTCCTCATCTCCAGACCCTAGCTTTCCAGTCCTTCTTCATGTGTGAACTGGCTAAAGTCCTACCTTTTCCCAATCCTCCTTAGTTCCCAAGACTATTTCAAATTTATTCTGTGCATATCTTGTTTGTATATTGTTGGTTGCATGTTGTGTCTCTTATTAAACTATGAACTTTTTGAGAGTAAGACTTTTTGCTATGGCTTTGTTTTGGAGAGAGGCTGTCTTTTGAAGAAGGTTTTTGTTTTGGGAGGGGTTGGTTTTTGCCTTTCTTTATATCTCTAATACTTAACAGAGTACCTGGAAAATAAAAATGCTTAATAAATGTTTATTAGTTGATTTTTTTTCAGACTTTATATTCCACTGGGTGAAACACAATGTATATTTAAGAAAGTGATTACAAATTGTACAAGCATTAATACGAAGTGATTTCACAATTGCCTGCTTAAAGTAATATCAATTTCTTAGAGGATTCTTTTACAGTATCTCCAAGTTAACATATCATTTCCAATTGATGGCTTCAAACATGGGGAACTCACTATCTCCCAACAGTCCATTTCATTTTTAGATAGCCCTAATTGTTAGGGGGAAAGTTGTTTTTTTAATCCTTTTGTGGAGTTGAAACACGTTTCTCTGCCCCATCTATTTCTTGTTTCTAGTTCTATATTCTGAAGCCAATCCTTAAAAAAATTACAAGACTTATTATTGTCTTTCAAAGTCTTTTGCTCTTAAAGTAGGCTGAAGGGAAACTTAGAAGCTACCTGGTAGGGTGAGTGACAGGGAGAGATGATGGAGAATAAGCATTTATATAGGGTCTATATAGGGCCAGGAAGTGTAAAGTACTTTACAAATATCTGATTTGATCTTCATAACAATTCTGTGACTTAGTTGCTGTTGTTATCTCCATTTCACCGTTAAGGAAACTGAGATATCCAGAAGTTGTGATTTGTCCAGAAATACACAGATAGTAAGCATCCATTTTCCTTCAAGGGAATCCCAACTATATGGTTCTGAGTCCACTTATCTCATTAGTTCTAATCTGGAAACACTTCACTTGTCAGTATTCTCCTTAAAATGAAATTCTCAGAAACAAGCACTAAATTCTAGGTATCATCAAGCCAACTCCATGTTCAATAGAACTGTTGTAGAAGACTTGAAGAAGTTGAGTGTCTTAATGCAGACTAATATCTATCTCACCTTTTTATGTCATTCTCATATGGAACTTTCAGTCCACTAAAAGACCCCCAGGACTTTTTTTTTTCTTATGAACTGTCATTTCTCCTCTATCGTGTTCTCATGCAGTTGATTTTTCTACTTTATATTTATTCCCATTAAATTTAATCTTATTAGATTTGACCCATCTTGCTGAGATTTTTCTGAATACCCTTTCTGTCATCTAACATATTTGTAACCCTCCCGGCTTTGTGCCATCTGAAATTTAATAAGATATGCATTCAACTAGATCACTGATAAAAAATGTTTAACAGAATAGGGTCAAGGATGGAGCCCTGTGGCATTCCATTAGGGGCTTCCTGCCATGTTGACATAAATCCATTAATCACCATTTTGTGAACCATTTCCTAATCTACCCAACTGAACTATTGTCCAACTTATATCTATCTTATCCAAAAGAACTAGAAAAAGAGTGATCCAAATTCTTCTATGAGTTTTAGGTATATTACAATAATCACCCAACTCTAATAACTCAATCCAACAAAGAAAATTGAAATTAGCTTGGTCATCTTTCATTGATTGACTCATAATGATCACTGCATCTCCTTCTATGAGACTATTCCTTTAATAATGTGCTCTAAATTTTGCCAGAAATTTGTCAATATCAATGGCATATATTTTATGGTTCTATGATCTTCTCATGCCAAAAATTATGTCTAGCATTTTTATTTAAATTACAACCCACCTACCACTAATTACTTCCTAGGAAAGATCAACATGAAAGTTGAAGTTTCTATGTATACACACACATATTCAGACATATATACATATATGGTATCAAAGATGGACAGACTAGAATACCTACTAGAAATACTTAATCCCAGTCAAGATGGTACAAGATCATACTTTCTGGATATATGCATATATATGTACACATATGTAGGTTTATATGTATATGTGTACATATGTATATGTATATATATATATATTTCTATGGTTATATTTATAAAAGGATCACACTTACCCACACATACTCATTATATGCATGCCATAAAAATCTGAACTCATCTTCTAAGGCCAGACAAAAACCACTTTGCCAAAAGAACAAGATCCCAGACTCACAGTCAAAATTATGAGGAAGGAATATAAGTCAAACTAGGAGGCAAAGGATAGCAACATGAAATAGTGAAAAGAGATTTGTTTTTAGGAGACTTGGTTTAATCTTCCAGCTCTGTCATTTATGAATTTCACATTTGGGGTAAATTACTTAACCAAATGGTATGATGATATATGTTTAACAACCAGCTCTATGAGAGGAAATTGCTCACAACACTTTTAAATTTAATCTGCATTAGTAATAATTCCCTATCACTTTCGAAAGACTAGGCCATCAACAAAAATAATAAATCAAGCATTTACCAATTTCTGAGATATAAATGTTCACATCGAAAATGTAATAATTATTCTTTTACAAGATGACTCTAGAATATCCAAGTTCTCTAGACCTGCATCTTGTATCTCTAGATCTGCTATGTTAAATGCTCAATTAATACTTGTTGACTGATTGATTGACATGTAAAATAAGAATAATACTTTGCTTGTTGTTATTTCAAAGGTTAAGAGAATGATGCATTTAAAAGACTGGGTAAATATAAATCTCTTTTTAAAATGTTAGACTATTATTATGAACCAAAGTAATGAACCTCCTTACCTCATAACTTTCTTTACTCATCTCTACTATCTTATCCAAAAGAACACACACACACACACACACACACACACACACACACACACACACACACATACACACACCTCTAAATATCTCATAAAGCCATATCTTCTTATAAGTTGCACTCCACAGACTGTGCCTTGGGCACAATGTCTCAGCATTTCATGTTGGAGCAGACAATTCTCTAGGGCTTTGGGAGAAAAAAAAATACATCAATCAAGTCATTCTTTGGAAAGTGTGAAGAATATTAAAGTCTTGGAATAGGCCAGTGGTCTGTTATTACCATCATCATAAGAGTATAGTCTCCCAAAGAAGTTTTCATTTAGGAAATTATAAAATTATTACAAATGCAGAAGATCCTTATTAAATATCAGAATGTGGGCTTATACATAGGACAAATGCCATTTTTAAAATTATTTTTAAAGAATAGAATCCTTGAATTATTAAATTACTTTTTCTGTGGTAATCCAGAAAGGGGAGAGATAAATAGGAAATAAAACAAGGAAGCTTAGGGGTCATCTTGTGTTCAATTCTTTCTATATACAAAAAAGAAGCTTACATGTGTCACTTTGACACCAATGCAAGATGTATGGTGTCAAAGATGGACAAACTGGGTAACACCTACTAGGAAGAATTAATCCCAACTAAGATGGTCCAAGATCATACTTCTTTGAAGATTGGCAGTATCAGGACCAAACCTGTTCATTCATGGAAGGAAGGAAGGAAGGAAGGAAGGAAGGAAGGAAGGAAGGAAGGAAGGAAGGAAGGAAGGAAGGAAGGAAGGAAGGAAGGAAGGAAGGAAGGAAGAGAAGGAGGGTAGGAGGGAGGGAAGAGAGGGAGGGTAAGAGAGAGGGAAGAAGGAAAGAAAGATTTGTTCAATGCTTACTATTTCTCAGGCACCATATTAACATTATTTGATCCTCATATCCACTCCAGTGCTGTTATTATTTTACATTTTACAATTGAAGAAACTGAGGTAGGCTGTGGTTAAATGACTTGTCCAAGATCAGTCAGCTAGTAAATGATAGATAATAGGTTTTCTTTGCACTGTGTCATACTGAAAAACAGTAGTAAAGGATTAATTCTTTTACTATGAGTTAAGCACTATGCTATGTGTTGGAGATACAAATGTATGTTTGTACAAGAAAATGAGGCAGTCACTGATATCCAGGAGTTTATATTCTAATGGAGAAAGGAGAAGCTAGAAAGGCAGTGAGGAAAGAGGGGGGTTGCTTTTAAGGGACCAGAAATAAGGCAGTCTGGTTCCATACAAAACAAACCAAAAGCTCATCAACCAGTATCAGGGATGACTCTAGAACAAGTATTCTTTTCTGATGATCTCAACAACTTTAAAAATCTGGTGAAGCTTAGGTACCCCCTTCTCAAAATAATGTTTATAAATGCATTAAATAAATAATAAGCACAGTATTACAAAAGAAAAACATATATAGATAAAATTAAATATCTATTTACATAGCTATATGGATACATAGATAATAGGTAGAGATATATTGATTCCATCAGCAATTTCAGAGATTTTACATTAGATTCAGAATAATCTCTAAGTAATCAGAAGACAATAGTGATTATAGCCTCAAGCAAGTCATTTTCCTAGTTCCAAAGCATAGTGATATGGCACAGGTTGGAAATGGTAAGTGAATTCCTTTAGGCCACCCAGTCATTGCTTCTCCTTAGGGATTTGAACACTTTTCATGCTCTTCCTAGTAATTCTCCTTACTGTTTGGGCTTATTTCCAATTGTCCTTCAACCAATTAGGAGGTACCTAAGGGAGGGCAGACAAGAAAGGGACAATATACTCAAAAGCCTAACTAAAATGCTATTACTTGGGATTCATGCTGGGGGACCACCTAATAGGTAAAAACTCCCTCCTAATTAGGTCCTTTTAGTATTCTGCTCACTAAGCCCCTTTGAAAAGGACCCAAAGTACCCTTGTCACCTACTGCTTTCTGCTGTCTCATTGAATAGTGTTTTAGCAAGCTCCAGTATAATAACCCTAATACATATACCATTTTTCTTCCAAAGACTTGAAGTACTTAATTCACATAATCTCATTCATGTATATAATATCTCCACAAAGTAGGTGGCAGACAGAAATTCTCATTTCCATTTCCATTTTATGGATGTGGAGACTGAGGCACAATGACTTGATTCACCCTATTTTTAACATACCAATTCACAAAGAGTTGAGGGGACAATTCCCATCTCCTGAACTTCAGCCTCATGTTCCTTTGCACTATATAATGAAATCTCTTGGACTTTTCTGGGCAATTGTCCATTATTTGACTCTTACAAAACCCCTTACCAGAATACCAGCATGCTGAAAGAAAAAAAAATAATAATAATTAAATAGCATTTTGGATCTAAAAGCTGCAATAATTGTATTGTATACTATGTCTGTAGTCTTAATGTAGATTCTTTTTTGTTTCCTTTTATTCCTTCCTGCTCTGCTAATAACATGCTCTTTGGAATAATCAAGTTACCCAGCCAACTGAGCTCTTAGCATTACTGAAAAGTATAACCTGAGAACAGCATGGAATCACTAGGGCTTTTTCTCCCCCCATCCTGTGACAAATGGTACACTGACTTAAAAGGGAAACTGTTCTGAAATCCAGTTTAGAGAATGTTAGGGTTCTCACCCCACCCCAGCTGAGGCTAACAATTTCTACAATTAAATTGAGTCAAATCAGGGACCATAAAGTCAATAAATAATCAATGAACTGACATCTCTCAGTAGTCTACCTTGTGAACAAATAAATATCGATATAGTTTCATCATCTTCAATATGAAGATATTATTAAAACATTTATTATTTTATTAAAAACTAAAATATAGCAAACTAATAGCAACAATTAATGGAAAAGAAAAAAAGGTAAATCAATGTGAAATTATTAGGAAAGAATAAAAGAGTAAAGAACCTGGCTTGAGATCCAGAGTAGCTTTCAGGAATTAATCTACTGCTTCCACAGGCCTTTTCTGAAGCTTCTGGTATCTAACAGTTTCACCAGGACAACAACACAAAGGACTGGCATTTTAAGAATTTAACTACTGAGAATGTATACAATCCATTTCTTCTAAACATCTATTCATGCCCGTCAAAAATAGTTAACAGGGTCATGTTGCTGCAAGACAGATATTCACAGACCCCCTTTCCTCATCATTCCTAATAATAATAATAATAATAATAATAATAACATTTGTATATTGTTTTAATCAAAGCATTTTTCTAATATTATCTTATTTTGTCCTCACAACAACCCTGAGAGAGAGGTTCTGCTATTATTACCATTTTATAGATGGGGAAACTAAGACAATGAGAGATCAAGTGACTTGCCTAGGTTCAACATAGGGTATCAGAGTTAAACTCAGATCTTCCAGATTCCAGATCCAACACACTATCCACTATGAAAAAGTGGAAGAAGAGAGACACTAGCAAGCAGAAATCATGTTGTTCTTACCTTAGACAATACCATTCCCAGAGCAATTGACCAGGATGCAAATGAAAAGCCTTAAAGTTGAAGGAAGAGAAGGATTTTGTTCTCCAAATTTCAGTTTTCAAAAAGAAACTGAGATAGAAACTGAACCAACTCAGCACAGATCCATCTGTCAAATTTCTAGAGAGATCTAAATATGAACAATATGGTCCCTGTTTATGGTTTCCAGCCTAATCCTTGTTTCTCCCCTTTGTGGACTCCTTTTTTGTGGGATTGGACTTCATCTTTGTAAGATTGAGAGCAATCATTCATAAACAAGATGTTTTTTCCCACTTCCATATCCCTGTCCTGACTGTATTCTTCACTTAGTAGAATTTCCACATTCCTTCAAAACACAGGTTAGCTGCCCCTTTCTAAACAAGGACTTTCTTGACTCCCACCTCCAAGTAGGGTTCTGTCTCTTTTGGAATAGAACATTACTCTGTATATAGTCATATTTAGTTTTCTTTCTACATATTGTATTGGCCTTTAGGGTAATAGAATAATGGATTTATAACTAGATGGAAACTTAAAGATCAGAGAGTCCAACACCTTCATTGTGGAGATGAAGAAATTTAGGTAAGGTGAATTTAAAGGACTAGCTCAAAGTCACCCAGTTAGTAAGTGTAACTAGTAAGAGGCAGGATTTGATTCCAGATCTTCCTGACTTCAAGTCTAGCATAAACTATCCAATCCATATTTATATATATGTATGTATGCTTATTTTCAATGAACTTACATTCTATACTTAATTATGTACATATATGTATTTATACATAAACATATAGTTATATATATTCAAATACGTGTGTGTGAATGTGGAATGTAAGCTCTTTGAGGACAGGAATTGTTTCATTATTGTCATTTATCCTTCATTTTTGAAGGGGATCAATATTTCACGGGTGATGACTTGCTCCTGAACTGGATTTAAGTGAGGCAGAATTGTATAAATTGTCAACCCTACTCTCTCTTCTAGAGTCAAGACAAATGTCAAAATAACTAGCAATACCTGGTATACAGTGGCACCTTGGCATTTTCAATGTCTGACCAAACTCCAATATTCCACAGCACCTGCTTCAGACACCTTCATGGCTGTTGGGAACAAATTGTTCTTATCTATCATTCCAACAAGGGAAGTCTTCATATTCTTGATGTAGATATATCTTAACTCAGCAACAGGTCTAAGGCTTGTTGGTTATCCAACTGGATTAGTCCATTTGCAGAGACAGCTTTACTAATTGTGGTTGCTGTGTATGCCAAAACTTCTTTTGTTGTTGTTGTTTTTGCAAATGCTATTTTTAACCATCAGTTTTATAAGAATTAGAGTTCCAAATTTTTTCTCCCTCTCTCCCTGCCAGCCCCCTCCTCAAGATGGCAACTAAATTGATATATACAAACATATATATATATATATATATATATATATATATATATATATAAAACACATACACACCCTTAAAACCAAAAAAATGAAAATAGTATGCTTCAATTTGCATTCAGACTCCAAATTTATTTCTCTAAATGTGGATAACATTTTCTATCATGAATCTTTTGGAATTGTCTTGGATCATTGTATTACTGAGAAGAGATAAATGAAACATAGCTAATCAAGAAGTTACAGCTTCATGGAGTCACAGGTGAGAGTTAAGTGATAAATGGACTCCAAAGGCAGTTGAGCAACCATGAAAAGGGTCCAGTAAGCCCTCACACCAAAGGTTTAGTCCTCCTCATACCACTAACTCTTACCACCACCACCTCCACCACCCCATCCCACCTTATATTCAATCTGTTACCAAGGTCTTTTCATTTCACCTTTGCATCATCTCTCCTACATGCTCTCTTCTCTCCTCTGGCATTGTAACCACTCTATTGAAAGTTCTCATCACCTCATTCCATGATTATTGCAATAGATAACTGTGGGTCTGCCTGCCTTTTTCCCATCTATTTTCCATTCAGCCTCTATAGTGATTTTCCTAAAATACAGGTCTGATCATGTCACCCTTTTATTCAATATGTTCCAGTGGGTTTCTATCCAGGATCGAATACATAATGCTCTAGTATTAAAAGCCCTTTATAATCTAACCCCTCCCCTTCTACCTTTCCAGTCTTCTTATACCTTGTTCTCTGATGTATATACTCTTTGGTCAAGTAATACTAGCCTCCTGGAAATTTCATAAAAATAAAAACGACACTTGTCTCTCAGTTCTGGCTATGTTCCATACCTGAATATTCTAGCTCCTCAACTCTGGCCACTGACCTCTCTGACTTTCTTAAAGTATCAACTTAAATCCCACCTTCTACAGGAAGCCTTCCCCAGTCCCTCTTAATTCCAGTGTCTTTCTTCTATTGATTATCACCTATTTATCCTTTATATAGCTTCCTTTATATATATATATATATATATATATATGTGTGTATACATATATATATATATATATTCATTTGCTTACTATCTCCTTCAATAGATTATAAACTCCTTAAAGATTCAAACTTTCTCTTACAATTTTTTTGGTATCCTTAGTGCTTTAGCATATAAAGTAAATACTTAATCAGTGTTATTGACTGATTGAACTTTTCAAACCTTTCCTTTAAATATTGTTATAGCTTAGCCTTTCCTGATTTATCCATCAGGGCTTTCACCTCTGCAGCAAATCAGAAGGCTTTGTATCATCACACAGAACTAATTCTGAGCCCAAAATCTGACTCCTATCAAATTTCCATATGGTCTCTTGGATTGAAAGACCATGGGGTAGATGAGTAGTGCAGTGGATAGAGCACCAGCCCTGGAGTCAGGAGGACCTGAGTTCAAATCCAGCCTCAGACACTTAATAATTAAGCCTAGCTGTGTGACCTTGGGCAAGTCACTTGACCCCATTGCCTTAAATTTAAAAAAAAATTTAAAGAAAGAAAGATCAGGCATACTTTCATTAGCCAATTCCTCCATTATAAAGATAAGAATATTCCCAAGAGTTCCAATAACCAAGTGGCCATAAAATATTACATTTCCTTGCAGTTATCTCCCCTTCGGCTTAATCATCTTGCTAAAATATAGATCGTTCTATGACCCATAAGCTGTCAAGACCAATTAAACATTGCAGCCACATTTGCATTAGTCTCATTATATTATCTACCTATATCAATCTCAGAAAGGCAAAGAAGCCCTGATTCTTTGTATTAAGCATTTATAAAGGGAAAGATGCTGAGATAATATGTAGTAATGGACTCTCCAGGAGCCAAGAAATTTGAGTTTGAGACCCAACCCTGAGGATGACTCAAAATTCTTTTATTTCTATTCCACCTAATCCAAGGCTTGAAACTCTTTTGGTAGTTTGGTGAAGCCTGTGGCCCATTCCTCAAAATAATGTTTATAAAAGACCTACAATATGTTGGATTACCCAAACAAAAAAAAAAGTCAATTATGTTGAAATACAACTTTAAATACTTTAAAAACAATTCTGTAGACCTTGGTTTAAAAACCTCTGATCTATTTATACATTTTCCATTGTATAGAAAAACCAAAACCCAGGGACATTAAGTGATATCCCCAAGGTTCAATAGGAAATAAGCAACAGATCTTGTATTTGAACTTATATCCACTGCCTCCAGATCAAAGCTAATTCAGATGTTAAGTACTTTGCAAGCCTTCAAGAACTAAGTAAGTACCAGTCAATTGACCAGTCCTACTCTGATAAAACAGCAAAGTTGCCTTCTCCAATCAAACAGCAAGAATTCAGAAGCTTTCCTACTCTGTGCTGAGGGATTTCTCCGAGAGCTCTTTTATATATATGGTTCATTCCTGTTGATGAAAGAGGAACAAGGGAAATTTACCAGTGTGTTGCTGCAGTGACTACAGAGTTTTTGACAATGCTAAGTTTTGAGTTATTTCTTTAAGTTCTTAGAACACAAACACATTTCTGGCCTGGCAACTTAGTGAGTCAAGTGCTTTCTAGATTTAGGGTACACAGGTGCCAGGTCTACTACATAGGAGGGGGCATTGTTGTGAGGTTATAAGTCCCATCAGGGAAAGGCAATAGAGTTCAATGGAAAAGAGTACTGATTCTAGAGACCTGGATAAAAATCCTAGCTGTGATATCTTATCTGTGAAACAAAGGTGTTGAAGAAGAGAAAATCTGACATCGAGTCATTCCTAGTGCTCAAGAAGCCACTTCTCATAGCACTTAAGGAAGGACACTTCCAAAAAGTGGAAACACTGGGGGAAGAAAATAAGAGCTTAAAAATGAGGCAAGAAAGGTAGAGTATAAATCAAAGAATGAATGAGTCCTAGGCATTTCAAACTATGAGCTTGGATTTTTCTACAAACAAGTTTAGAATGTCTGTTCTGTGGTCCACATTGGTCTTTCCTGAATATAATGGAGAAACTTCCTGGAGAGGCGGGATAGACCACACTCCATAGCTCTGTCTTCTTAGTTCTCTGTGGGAGTCCTTAGCTAAATCTCCCTAATTGCTTAAAGCTTGGATTTCGATTCTTCATCCTCCAAGGCCTGAAATCAATTCATTGTCTGGCAACAGCTGCAGCATTTGTCACTTGGTTCCCAAGAAAATGGGTAATTCTGGGAGAGAAACATGTTAATAGCTTTCACTTTCAATTGGAAGGTTTAATAATCAAAATTTTAATTTATTGGCCAGGTGGAAAATTGCAGGGGAGGGGGGAGGGAGAGGAGGGAGAAGAAGTTAAGGACAGGCTAGTGGTTCAGGAGTAACATGTCCCTTCTGATCCCACCAATGGAGACTAGCAAGATTGTATATCCTCATTAATACCATAATTGGCATCTGGAATCTGTTCAAAAATTCAGATTTACTTTGTAACTGAGGATTATGGTTGAATTTGGAGTTCTTTATGGTCTGCAGATGCTTGTGAAATTCAAATATAAAAACTGTCAGTTAAACATTTCATGAAAAGCTCTACCTTCTACTAATGTAAAGGAGCATGAACAACTGCTTGAGGGGATGAAAACTCACAATATGTTTTGGTAGCTAACCACTTACAGAAACATTAACATTCCTGGGCAAGGTCTCTCCCTGAGCTTCTAAAGTAACTTAGGAGCTATCAGGATTCAGTTCTAACAGACTTCAACACAGTAGGGGGAAAAATTGTCAGTCACAAGCTTCTAGTATTTATGAATTATTAATGTTGGCTATATGGGTATTTTTTTTCAAGTTTTGCTTTTGTGTACGTGTTCAGCTGAGTAATTCAATAGACTGATGGAGACATGAATAGATATGCTAACTAGCACCAGGGCTAACCTTTAAAGTTCGTTAAAGCTGTCAGCTTTCAATGAAATATTTTCGTTTTTCTTCTTTTCTGAGAACTAGAATATAATCATTATTTGTACACTGGGATCAGGAGGTGCTGGGGAGACAAGGGAGACCCCCCAGGAATCACATTTAAGTCTGAGATGCCAAAAACAGATCAAGAAGAGTGTCTTTAGGGAAAAAAAATCCTCATTTACAAATCCTGTCACCAGAATGCATTCGTGGCATGCCACTGATTGAAGTCTTTGCCAGTCAAACAGGGTATTGGCATGTTCCCTGCCCCACGCAAACACTTTGAAAAAGGGGATAGAATTTGCCCAAAAAAAGACAAGGAAGCAGGAGGTCGAGATGGAGTGCTGCGTCAGTGTGTGGGCTGAGTATGGAACAAAAAGGGTATCTTACGTTCACGGTAAAGATAGAATAAAAAGTTGGCAACAGTCTTTTGTCTAATCAGGGCCTCTTCCAGGAACAATAGGGAAGTGAGGGGGCCCACTGTTAAGTATTCCACCAAAATTATCAAGCTATCCAAGTGTTTAAGGATTTTGTCTCCATCTGTACTTGCAAAAGGAGCCCACCCGCATCCCCCAACCCCCACATGAAGCTTACTCTTAACTCTTTCCCATTCTCTGATAACAGCAAGGTTCTCAATTGCCTTCTGTTTGGAATTTAGCCTCCCAGATGAAATATGCTCTCACCAAACATCATATTTACAGTGCAATCTTACCAGCATATGTCACTTCATACACTATAACTTTCTTCTATCTCTATCCTTAACAGAAGGGATTCTTTTTTATATTTTTTAATCTATTCTTTGATGTTAAAAAGGATGGCTTACTGCTTTTAAAACATTTCTGGTCACCAATTTATAATTACTGTTTATTATTATTATTATTATTATTATTATTATTTCAAATAAGAAAATAATGAGAATTCTATTCTAGCTCATAGAAAAATATGGCAATGAATTTATTATAGAACTATATTTTCAGAGAACCCAGAGTTCTATGGATCTGATTGCATACTTAATTTACAAAATCCCCTGGAGGCTGATTAGTTGAGTAGGTGTGATCCTTCTCAACCTGGATAGGGAGTAAGAAAATAAAACTTTCTTTGCAACTCCATCATCCAGTTTCACTTTCTCATCAACCATCTAAAATCCCAATGAACTGTGTCTTCTATATTGTGTCTGTGGCATTATCTTTCTTCTATTTCCTAGAACCTCCATTTCCTGGAATCTCCATTTCCAACTGGCCATGAGGAACTATATAATTTCTTCAAAGCAGCGTAGTGTATTGTAGGACAGAGTGCTGGTCTTAGACTTGGTTGCAAATCCTGCCTCATATACTTACTAGCTAAATATCCCTGGATAAATAACTTCTCTGGCCTCAGTTCCCATCTACAAAATTCCAGTTCTAAATATATGATTCTATGATCCCTCCTTTTACTCTCTCATCCCCCAAACAACATATCAACCTTTAGGCCTAAAATATGTTAAATATTTTTAAATTTAAAATAAGTTTTGGGTTTTTTTTTTACTTTTTGCAGGGCAGGGGGGTTAAATAACTTGCCTGAGGTCACACAGCTAAGTAATTATTATGTCTGAGACTGGATTTGAACTCAGACCCTCCTGATGCCAGGGCTGGTGCTCTATCTACTGCACCACCTAGCTGCCCCCCAAATTTAAAATAATGTTAAAGAATTATAGGTGAAAATGGGATGAGGGAGGAAGGGGAAGTGTTTGTCCAAAAAATTGATGAAAAATGTAGCAGAATTATAAGTTGCAAAAATTTTTCTAGTACTATATTGATTCAAATAACCAAGTATGGGCTAACTAGCTCTTCTGTGCTTCTTTGCCTACAATTTAACTTCCCACTTGGTCTTGACCTTGATAAAAACTCATTCATAATTAGCTCACTGTGGATTTAGACACCCAGACTTACTGTGTTACCCGAGCTACTATGTTCCACAGTCTAGAATCTAGACTCCTAGAGATATCCAGTTTGATTATTCTTGATACATTTTAGCCCAAATCATTGACAATGGTCTGGGAAAGTCCCTTTTGCTACTCCCTCTCCCTTCCAATCCCCTTCCCTATCCCAAGATTTCTAGGGGAAAATATTCTGCATTAACAAGGACTTAAATTTATCGCTAGACCAAGGGTTTTGACCTTTCACCACCTCATCTTTTCTCAAAGGATCTTCACATTTTTTAATCCTGGGAAATTCTGTCTCTCCATCTCTTCTCTCCTTATGATATCCCTTTCATTTATGTCCTAGCCTGACCTGAAAACCTGGGCTTCCATACTCCTCACTCCATGACTGGTCTTAGTCTAACCTGAGGTTTATTTCTGACCATTAACTTTTACTTAAGTAAGTTTGCTTATTCACTTGTGGCTCTACTCTATCTGCTCTCTCTCAACCAAGCTTAATTGACAGACACATCATAGGGCAATCAATTCTGGTCACCTTTTTCTGTTTTTGAATTATCATAGAGACTCCTATCATTTCCTTACCTCAAGATGCTGAACTGCAGACCTATTTGCATTTCTCTGACACCAACCCTACTCCAAAGGTTAGGTTCCACATAGAACATGGCTTGACCATAATTACCAACAAAAAGTACATATGAGCGAATATTATCAACATAAACTTATCCCATTCCCTCCCCCAAAATTGATAAAGATAAGTTCTCCTATAGTAGAAGACAAGTAATGTCCCCACTTTACAGATTAAAAAAATAAGAGAAATGAGGCAAAAATCTCTGGAGATTCTAGATTTCCTTCAATATACATATAATCTATCTTGTACCTAGAGACTATTATTCTAACTAAAGGAACAAATGCAAACAACTACAATTATAAATATATGCTTATGTAACTTCTCTATGACAAATAAGGTGACCTCCAAAAGGTCTGTTCTTCATTTTTGTTTTGAGGGGAACTCCTTGTAACCTTCAAGTTTTCTCTAATGTTTTTGATGTCAATGAAACTCAGGTTTCAAAACCATAGTATTTGTGTAAGATTCTCATCACTGGCAAGAGAACTTGAAAGCACGGAGATCTGCCTCTATGCTTACTAATTTAAAAAAAAAAATTTGATTTATTTAAAGCAATGGGGTTAAGTGACTTGCCCAAGGTCACACAGCAGGGCAATTATTAAGTGTCTAAGATCCAATTTGAACTCAGGTCCTCCTGACTTCAGGGCCCTTGCTTTATCCACTGCACCACCTAGCTGTCCCCCTATGCTTACTAATTTAAGAAAGGACACACATGATTCCACATCATATTTGAGGATAAATAAGAAAAAAAAAGATGAAAAAAACTTTAGAAGGTCCTAAAAATACATGAAGAGAAGCTGATGTTTCAGTATATCATTGAATTCTACCTTATCTCTTTCTAAAGTCTTTGGGGAATATTCTCTGGCATGAGATCAGGTATTCTCTCAGTTCATCTGAGATATCTTGCTTCCATTGAGATTTCATTTACTTTGCATATTGTCTGATATATATATATATATATATATATACATATACATATATATATATATATATATATATATATAAATTTAAACTGTTTTCTCCTTTCTATCTACTTAGTCAAATGGGTTTTTTTTCACCAGTCCTTGTTTGTCATGGTCTAACTAGGATCTGGTGGGAAGGTCAAGGCCTTAGCAAATAGGATGGCAGTTTGAATCATAACAAAATAATTTTCATTATCCTAGAAACATTTAGGAGACCATTTAGATATGATTATAGTCCAGTATTCTCTCTGGTGAGACCAGATTGACCAGACTAGTTGCACCAATCTCTTCCTATTCTGTAGGTAAGAACAGAGAGATTCCTACAGGATAAGTTTCCATTTATGCCTCCTTGCAAATTAGATTTATACAACCCATATGTACACACACAATTACATGGGACATTATATGTAAACAAATATTTAGGAGAGTAACAATCATTCTTAGTTCCTTATTTCTACAATAAATTACATATTTTTAAGTCTTGAAAAGTTTCTTTTCTCTCTTGAGATTTTGCAGTATTATGTCCCAAAAATTGCTCTTTTGATATGTAAATAATTAGCATTCATTTCTTTCCTCTTTTTTTGGTCTATCTCCCTCCATTTTTTCTCTCTTTTGCAGGATCTTCATCTTCATCTTTGATTCCCTCCTCTTTTCAAAATCTTATACACATATATAAATATATGTCCTCCTCTCCACCATGAATTCAACCATTATATCTATGCAAATGACTAAAAAATACACCCTCTCAGTTTTTATTTATCTCTGGAACTCCTGCCCATCTTTGTTGCCTGCTGAAATCTACACCTGAATTTCCCACAGGAATTACAAAGTCAGCAAGTCCAGATCGTTGTCTTTCCACCTAAGCCCACACACCCGTCCTCCTGACTTCCCTATTTCTGTCAAGGATACTCTTGTTCATCCCGTCACCCAGCTGCATAACCATGGAATCATCTGGAACCACTCATTCTACTGCACACTCCATATGCAATCATTCGTCAAACCTTATTATTTCCACCTCTTCAGGATCTCTCACATTTATCCACTTCTGTCCACTCCCCATTCACAACACAACTCCCCCAGTGCAGGCCCTCATAACCTCTTGTCTGGACAATTGCAGGAGCCTCTTAATTGATCCCCCTAAATCCAGTCTCCTCTATCTCTCTAATCCATCCTCTACAGTCAAATTGATATTTCTTAAGTATAAGTACAATCATGTCATTCCACTATTCAAGAAGCTTTCGTGGCATCCTATTGCCTCTAGGATAAAATACAAACTTCCCTAGTTGACCCTTTGAGTCCTTTATAATTGGAATCTAGGTCATCTTTCTGAGCAAATTATAAACCACTCACTTTCCATTATACATAATATAATTCAAAATCAAACTGACCAACTTGCTGCTCCCACAAGTAAGACATTCCATCTCCTCTTTGCTTTTGAATAGGCAACTATCCTGCATGCCTGTAAACTCTCCCTTCCTTAAGAATCTCTGGATCACTCCAAAGTTTAATTTAAATATATCTTTCTTGAATCTCTACTGTTGATATCATTCCTCTCAAATTCTATATTTTCTGTAGATTCTGCATTTATTTGAGAATATGCAATATTTTCATCATAGATGATGCCGAAAATAGAAAGGTCCTGAGGATCTCCTGTTGTTGAAATGAACAGAGAGAATGTCTTAGTAATTTGTCTTTCTGTTTCTATTCATTCAAAAATTTTTTCTTGGCTGCTGATCATTACATTAGTTTCTATGGAGTTGTCGCTAACTTGTTTGTTGTGTTCATTTAGAAATTATGCAGAGAAATGCTTTTCAGAAGAGTGTCAGTTGAATTAAATAAGCATTTATTGATTATTGACTGTATGTGATTCATTGATAAAGGTGCTGGGCAAGGTTAAAAATGTCTGGGGGGCAACAACATCAAATTCAAAATTTATACAAAATTAGTATAATGTAATTTCAAGGTATCAAAAGAAAGCACTAACAGGAGGAATTAGGAAGGGTCTCCAATATGAGGTGGCCTGAGGGCAGAATTGAAAGGAGTTAGGAAGGGGCAGCTAGGTGGCTCAGTGGATAAAGCACCAACCCTGGAGTCAGGAGTACCTGGGTTCAAATCCGGTCTCAGACACTAAATAATTACCTAGCTGTGTGGCCTTGGGCAAGCCACTTAACCCCATTTGCCTTGCAAAAACCTAAAAAAAAAAAAAAAAAAAAAAAAGGAGTTAGGAATTCCAAGAAATAAAGTATGGAGGTATAGCATTCGAGGCATGGGGAATAGGGGATGTACAAAGGGAAAAAAGTAGGAGATGGATAGGCATGGGAACAACCATGAAAATGCCCAGAGTCAAGAGAAAGAACAAGAAGAAAGCCAGCATTATTTCATTACAGAGAATATGGAGGAAAATCAAGAAAAAGAAGATGGGAAAAGTAAGAGGTTCCCAGGTTTTGGGCTTCAAAAGCCAAAGAGATTTTTATATTCGAATTTTAAAGTAACAGGGAGCAATTGAAAAGAATTAAGTGGTATTTCAATCACTGTGCTAAGCTCTTTACTAATATTATTTCATCTGATCCTCACAATTACTCAATAAAATAAGTGCTATTATTATTGCCATTCTACAGTTGAGGAAGCTGAAGAAAATGGAGGTTAAGAGACTTGTCCAGGGTCACACAGCTAGTGTCTCAGGCTAAATTTGAACTCCAGTCTTCTTTATTTTAGATGAAGAGCTCTATCTTAGCTGTTTCCGACATTGGAGTTTATTGAATTGGGGATAGGGAAGAGGGTGTCATGGTCAGATCTGTATAGTAGGAAGATTGCTTGAATAGCTGTGTTGAATAAAGTATATATATATATATATATACATATATATATATATATATATATATGTATATATATATACATAAATATACATGACAAAATTGGTTTTGAGCTATTATTCATTATCCATGTTGTAGATAGATAGGGACACTTTTAAAAAGAGGTCGTGATAGTATAAAGGTTAAAAAAAAAACACTTTGATGAGAGTATCCCCAGTGGCAGTATTTTTTAGTGACTTCCTGAGGAGCATATTCCAAATGAATTTTGTCTTTCCCTTCTTGACATAGCATTACTGGAACATTAACTTTTAAAATCAATCTACATTTACCATTGTCTACATTCAAAATAATAGTAACTAGCATTTATATAGTGCTTTAAGGTTTGCAAAGTTTCAGAAGAGTGTCAGTTGAATTAAATAAGCATTTATTGATTATTGACTGTATGTGATTCATTGATAAAGGTACTGGGCAAGGTTAAAAATGTCTGGGGGGCAAGAACATCAAATTCAAAATTTATACGTTATGTCATTTACACGTTATGTCATTTAATACTTACACCAACTCTGGGAGTTTTCCCATTTTACAAATAAAGACTCTAAGGCTGAGAAATATTAAATGATTTGTCCTTGGTCACATAGTTAAATAAATATCTGAGGCAAGAGTTGAACTCAGATCTTCCTCACTCCATGCTCAGCTCTCTACTTACTGGGCCACTTGTGGCACAAGGCTGTTGTGGATATAGGAATTTAAACAGAGACAAGGATTTTACTAAAGATAATTGTGTGACTATATAATGCTGATGTCTACTCTAATATAATTGTCAAAAAGTAATTCTTTTTGTTTCCCTTCTCTTTAGGATTCCCATATTTACTATTACTATATTTATTACTACTTAGACACCAATATTTACTACAGAGTGTCAGAGACCAAAATAAAACTCGTTTCATCCAACTTGAAAGTTTCCATCCTGACCAAACTACCTCTTCCCTTTTTTCTTAACTTTTCTTTGAAAAGGCACTTTGTGGTTATTAATAAGTATCACTCATCAAAATATCTTTTATGTCAAGTAATCCTAGTACATATTTAATGAAAATCTATCTTCTAATGTAATTATAAACAAGAATGTGACCACCATTCATTAAAAAATAAACAGCCTAAGTTTTATTTATGAGAACATTTAAGAAACCTCAGGGGCTATTTTGGTAGAATATACTACATGATTTTATACCTACATCTATGCTGCTGTATAATTCAGACAATATTTTCTCCTGTGATGCTATAATTTTTGTTGCATACTTTTCACTCTACTCATTTGACATGAAAACGAACAGGTTACCATGTACCATATAAGTTGTATCTTTTAACAGAAGGGATGACTGAAAAGGGTACAACTGCCAAAAATAGCAAGAGACAACTGAGCATAAGGATACTAAATAGGACATGATTGTTTTATGCAAGAAGGTCAAGAGTCAGAAGTCAGGGAGGAAAAAAAATGATGGGTGTTGAAATAGGAACTGAACATACTTAGAGAGTTAATTAGACTTGTAGAGCTTGTTCCAGATGGTGAAGAAACAGCGTGGGAGAAAGAGATGAGCCAGCTATGGAGGAGTCAAGGATGAAACACAAAAGCAAAGTCTGCTATTGGAGGATATCAAGGTACAAGATGAATATAGGAACAGCCAAAAATAGAAAGATGGGGTTTGGGGCAGCAAAGAGGAAGGAGAATCATCTGTATGGAGATCTCAAAGTAGAGTACATTGATTCCCATCCTGGGGTCTGGGAGGGTTTGTAGATATTTTTCAAAGAGTCCATAAGTCTACATACAAATTCACAAATAAGCAAGCATATTGTCAACATACTGAATATATGTGCGTGCATGTGCATATATATATATATATATATATATATATATATATATATATAATGTATACTGTATAAATACATCATTGTGAAATATATGTTGCAAAACAGGGTATCTGGGATTCCCAGATTGCATCAATTTAAGACTAAAAACCCTTAAGTAGTTGGTTGAGGCATGTCCAAGTCAGATAAACTCAGATTTTCCTGATTCTGAGTGTAATATTATTCACTATAATATACTGTAATTAATAAAATGCAAGTTCATTTTAAAATATTATTGAACTTGTAGTACCTTTTTTCTCACCATTCATTTTCTTCTTCAGTAGATATTAATAATATAACTACCATAATGTGGGAATCTGGGGGGAAAATTAATATAAAGTTGCAGTTCATACCTTGAAAACTTCTGGTGTCACATTTTGAAACAAAAGATCAACAATGACTCCCAAAATGTGTTAAAGACAGATGTCCGGATAGCTAGGTGGCGCAATGGATAAAGCACCAACCCTGGAGTCAGGAGTACCTGGGTTCAAATCCGGTCTCAGACATTTAATAATTACCTAGCTATGTGGCCTTGGGCAAGCCACTTAACCCCATTTGCCTTGCAAAATCCTAAAATAAAATAAAATAAAGATCTCCAATAGACTAAAGAGTTAAAAATCCCCTAATAATCCTTTTCCCCAGCTGTTTTTTAGATGAAAACAAAAAAGTTCAGGCTGCAACTAAACTTCAATTCCAGATGTGATAAGCAACAAATGCCTTGCCTCATTTCCCAGCCAGACTCAAAGAAGAATTGAAGAACTATAGAAAATGATCATTCTACCTGTGTAAATTAAGGCATTTCTATATACTCTACCCTAAGGTAACATTTTCTTCTTCTGTTTCCAAGGATTGGGGCAAGTGCTCTTTCCAACCTTGTGAATTCATCTGATATAATACTTTCTTATCTCTTTAGAATAAATCACACATTCGTTGTGCTTTTAAAGTACATAATAGTAATTAATAATATAATAGTAATATAATTACTAATAATTAGTAATAAGAATAGATGTCATTTAAATTGTTCTTTGAGGTTTACAAAACATTATATATGCTATCTCCTTCTGATATACACAACATTGAGAAGCAAGAGATACTAATAATATACCCATTTTACAGATAAGGCCACTGAGCTCAGGATAAGTAAGTTCATCAAGAAGCTTTTATATTAAATATCTACTATATGCTAAGCATTGTGCTAAGTATGGGCTAACACTGAGACTAGATTCAAAACTATGTATCTTGAACTTTATACTTTGTTTCACCAAGCTGGTGAATAGTGCAAGAGGCATGTCCAGGTCAGATAAATTCAGATTTTCCTGATTCTGAGTCCCTATAATAAATTGTAATTAATAAAATGCAGCTTCATTTTAACATGTTTATGAGTGCATTTAAGAAACCTCAGGGGCTACTTTGGTAGAATATACTACATGATTTTATACCTACATCTATGCTGCTACATTATTCAGACAATATTTTCTCTTGTGAAGCTATAATTTTTGCTGCACACTTTTTGTTGTATGCACTTGACATGAAAATAAACAGGTTACTGTGTACCATCTAAGTTGCATCTATTAACAGAAGGGATGACAGAAAAGGGTACAATTGGTAAATAATTGGGGGAGAAAGGGAGAGTTTTTTTAATTGACTGTTATAGTAGATAGAGTATTAGGCCTGAAGTCAGGAAGACTCATTTTCATAAATTCAAATCTAAACTCAGACAATTGCTAGCTGTGAGACCTTAACCCTGTTTGTCTCAGTGTCTTCATCTGTAAAATGAACTGGAAAAAGAAATGGCAAACTATTGCAGTATCTTTGTCATGAAAACTCTAAAAAGGTTCACAGTCAAACCAGACTGAAACAACCGAACAAAAAATACTGTGCCTGATCTATGGAGCTAACAATTTATAGAAAGATATGACATGCCTAATTAAGTACAGCACAAAACAATACATAAATACAATGAGTACCATAAGACAAGGTCTGTTGGGAGAGAAAAAATCATATGAAAAAGAATCAGGAAAGCTTCCTAGAAAAGTTGAACTTTAAATTAAAATATTATAAGAATTCAAAAGGTAAAGATGAAGTGAGAGATAAAAAGGCATTCCAGGAATAAAGAAGAGGATAAGCAAAGGCAAGCAGGAAAGAAAACATAGGGCAAGGACAGGGGATGGAAGGTAATCTAATTTAACTAGATAAAATAAAACATGAAGGAAAATAATGTGACATTAAGACTGGAAAGTATAGGCATTTGAACACCAGATAAAAAGAAATTGAGATTTATTGGCAGTCAATAATTAGCAAATGAAGGGTTCTAAAAAGAGTAAAGATTGACTTGATTTGTTCATGAAGATGCTATACTCACACTATAGCACCCCCATCCAAGGTTATTTCCCCAACTCATATGCCCCTTAGCAAGCCCGGTTCCTTTTAGGGTCCCTAGAACAGATGGCTACTCTCAGGATTCCAGAAGTAACCCTGAGATGCTGTTTTTAATACTGTTGCTCATGACCCCTCATCAAAGTGATTCCCATTAATAATAATTAATCATACTTTAATTCAGTTTTATTACACTGTATTTCCTAAAAGAAGCATAATAAAAACAACTGGCACAAAACATCACAACCACCATCACTCCAAAGTCTGAGGAACACTTTCTCAATTCCAGGGAAATTCCAGGAAATTGTTAAATTTAAATTACAAAGGTGTGTGTAGAGCACACATCGGCCCAAAGGATGATTTTTCTGACTCCTAAATACTGGAAATTTTTTTTCTAATATTCAACATTCTTCTCTGGTGCAAAGAATCACAGTCCTCAATGCTGCTTCCTTCATTAATAAGGTGCCTTAATATATCTGCTTGTGTCTATGTTTGTCAATCTTTGTCTTTGGGGTCCTCTTTGGAATTGTTGTCTCCTATTAATTATTCAGTAATACGATAAATGGAGAGTAGGGTGAAAGAAAGAAACTTTTTTTCTCCTCCCAAGAGTGATTCCCTCTGAAGGATTTAGCTGGAACTTTTTTAGCATATGACAGATCTACCACTTCTCAATTACTAATGGACTAAGCGATCTTTTTATACATACTCAGTAGTTCTGACTTGATTCTTTTAGCCAATTATAAGATTCCTTTGTGGTTTTACTGCCTTCATTCAAAACCCTCTAAAGTCTTTTCAATTTGATTAAGAGCTTAGTTATACATTATGATGAAGTTATAAGGAAAATGCCTTAGCATATTGATTGATTAATAGGGATGATAGTGGAATCTTTCCTTACAATATTAAAATCTAAGATTAGAGCTGGAAACTTCCTTAAAAGTTGGTTGCACAGGTAATAAGCAATAGTGCCAAGATTCAAACCCAGATCCTGTGATTCCAAATCTAATGTGCTGCCTCCCTATTTAAGGAAGATAAACCTGGAATCACTGTGAAGGACAGGTTGGGGAGTAGGATGGAATTGTAAGTAGAAAATATATTAAGATTCTATTGTAATATGTCAGTTGTATATTATATTAAAATCATTCTAGGATGTTCTTGGACATCTAAAAGGACAGGTAGCTGTGGGAATAGAGGTAAAGAAACAAATAACAGACATTACAAAGACTGAATTAACTGGTCTTAAAAGTCATAGAACTAGGGGAGGCTAGGTAGCGCAGCAGATAAATCACCAGCCTTGGAGTCAGGAGTAACTGGGTTCAAATCCGGTCTCAGACACTTAATAATTACCTAGCTGTGTGGCCTTGGGCAAGCCACTTAACCCCATTTGCCTTGCAAAAAAACTAAAAAAAAGTCATAGAACTGTAGACACAGTATTTCAGAGTTGAAAAAGATATTCAGAAGACATCTAGTTCAGCACTATAGAGATCTCTTAATAATATTATAGAATCACATGTTATAGATTTACTGTTATAAGGGACTTTATAAACCATTGAACTCAGTCCCTTCATTTTAAAGAGAGTTTAAGTGACTTGTCCAGGGTCATATAAATTGTATGCATATTATCAGAAATTTGTCTAAATCAGGATTTGAATCCAGGCTTCCCTGACTCTACATTAAATGTTCTATCCCCTACTCCATTCTGTTTTCCTAAAAAGTGTCTATACATCCTTTATTTGCAGATCCATAGTGACATTATGCCAGTCTCTTGAAAATCACTATGATTTTTGTATACTTCTAATTGTTAAAAAAAATGTTTGTTTACATTGAGTTTAAATTTTCTTCTCTACAACTGTCATTGTCTTGCCCACTGTGACCAAGAAGAAATTTAATGCCTTTTCTACATGTCAGATTTTGATATCATTGAAGATCATTATTAAGTCCCCTCAAATCTTTTCTTTACAATAAACAAATCCAAGTATTTTCCCTCCATTCTGCCAAAACATGATTTTGACATCCCTCAACTTCCCCATCACTTTGACCTAAACACTCCTCAGTTCCTCACTGTCCTCTCTCTAATATTGTCCTCAGACATGAACATAGTAGGTTGTGGACCTTAACTTGAAGTACTCTCATCTCCCTAGCCCTAAATACTTGACCAACTTCTAGTTAATTTAAAGTATAATCATTGACTGGAGTTGATCATATAAATCTCTAACAGCCCCATATTTTTATATCTATGTGTTTGATAATGAACTATGTATAGCTAGGTCTCCCCAGTCTTGTAATTGTTTAACAAACTTAATGCTTAACAGTTATTTCTATTAATTTTCATCCTATTTGAGTTATACCATTGGTCTAGCCCATAGATTTTTTTTTATTCTGGTTTTGACTTAAATGTAATATCTATTTCCAACAACTATGTGTGTGTGTGTGTATGTGTCATCTATACATTTTATGCCTTTTATGCTTTTACAGACATAACCAACAAAAATCTTTAAATTACCTAGGACCAAGGACAGATCTTAAGAACACACCACTGGAGACCTCCCTTGAAATTGACAGTGATATATTACTGATAACTCTTTGGTTCTTATCACTGAACCATTTCTAAATCCAGCTAACTACACTACCACTTACCTGCATCTCTTATTCCCACAAAAAAATCTTATGAAAGATTTATCCAAATGTTTTGGTGAAATCTAGGAAAGTAACTTAATATGGAATTCCCTTTATCTATCTTTCCAATAATAATATTTAAAGACAAAAAAGTCAATTTAATAAACATTTTTCTCTTTTTTCCTTTATGTGATTTCACTGCTATAGTAAACTCCCTCTAGTAATTCAGGGCGGCTGCTTCTATGCTACTGATAGGCTCTAGAGAATTTCTTAGAAGCACTGTCTTGTGCCCAGGGCTATATTACCAGTTGGTGTCACACAGTTTTCTTGGCCTTGAGACCATTTCCCAATCCATTACTCAATGTTGCCTCTCTATCAATAAACAGGCACTCTGTTAAGTCATATTCTTGATAGAGATTTGGTTATTCTTGGTGATCACCTCTTTCCTTTTTAAGATGCTTATAACCAATTACTTCTAGAATTTTGTCAGAAATCAGATTCGAGATCCCTTGACTATAGTTTTTAGATTTCACTAGCTTTCACCTTTTTTGAAATTTAAGCATTTTCTTCTCTCTAGGTCTATAGTGCTTTTTAAGCTTTCCATGGTCTTTCAGAGATCATGACATTTCCTAGTTCTTTCAAAACTAGGGATATAGTTCATTTGGGCCAAGCCACTTGAACTCATTGAGGCAAGCTAAGTGATTTATTACTACCTCCCTCCTTATATTGGATTTCAACTTGCTATTAACCATTTTATTCCATCATTTCCAGTCCAAGGATCATTCTCCTTGGCAGGAAAAAAAACAGAAACAAAATAGGAATTGGTTAGTTCTGCTTTTTCTCAGTAGTCCATTATCATCATCTCATTCTCTATGAACAAGGGATCTATCTCTTCTTTGATCATCTTTTTCTCCTCAACAATCCCTTTTATTATATTCACTATTCACTGTCAGTTTCAGCTCTTTTTAAGCTTTAGCAATTTTGGCACCACTCTCTCAGGAAGATACCACTCTTTTGTATTCCTCCTCTGTGATCTGCTTTAGCTTCTATCCTTTTCATGTTTCCAAAAATTCTAAATTGGTTAATGGGTCCCCTATGGATGCACATTGCTGTCTTGATGGAATCCCCTCTTTTCTTTCACACTGGAATTGTTGGGGGGGGGTTGTGTCTTCAGAATGACATTCTTGAAAGTCTCTCATCCTTCTCAGGCTCATTTCCCCTAGATAATTTTAGATCATGGTATCATACTTACACTTTCTTTACATTGTTTGAACACCTCTCTCAAATCTAGGGTATAAATCTGACCATACTTGGATTTCTTTTCCTTTTCATCATGTATCCTGAGATATAGTAACCTTACACACACACAAACACACACACACACACACACATACACACACACACACATACACACACACATACACACTACAACCCTTACAAGATTCCAATTGTTTCTACTTCTACAAGCAATTGTTGGACAAAATCAAGTAAAAAAATATCAGTTTGATGTATTATTTCCTTTATCCTTTGAATGATGAAATTATTACTAAATTAAGCCAAGAATTTATTAGCTGTTTTGAGAGGTAAAGAAAGAGAGAGAGGGAGAGAGGGAGAGAGGAAAATGCTCCAGTAGAAATTTCGATAATTGAAAAATTAGCTTCAATTGATGTCCAACTACTATATTGTGCATTTGTGTTGAGCTGCTAATCTATTTCCTTAATTGCTCATCTATTTCCTTCTTTTGTCCAGGTTATCTATAACATACACCCAGACAATATTGTATCTATTTCTCCCTCAATTGATCTTCACCCAAATGCTCTCCACCATGCTTTTCCCCTTTTGTTCCTGTATTATATCAATTGCATTTTTTTTAATATTATTGTCTTACCAGTTTTTCTGTTTCTTTGAATTATGCTTACTCTCCCAAAGCTATATTTCAGTTAAAAGTCTCATCTCAGGAAGGTTGAGGGAAAAGTTCTATTTCACTGAATTGATACTGTGCTCCACTCTGTCTCTGCAGTCATCATCCACTCTAGGTCCACTTACCCTTTTCAATTCCTCTGTACCCCTGGACATTCCAGCTGCCTATTCTCCCCAAGCTGCTGCCGCCATCTGCTGGAGCTGTCATCTGCTATTTTAGTGTCTTCCTTGGTGTAGTATTGTCTATCACTCTTAACAGACTACCCCAGGACAACAAGCCTCAAGAGCTAGTCAATATACTTTCAGTTCCTTTGTTAAAAAGAAAAAAAGGCCATACCACACCTAGATAACAGAGAGGGAAAGGTCTATGTACCCCTTTTCACTAAAAAAAAAATCCCTAGTTCTCACTCCTAGATGTGTCAAGATAAGTAAATTCTGTTCATCTATTCCTTGCTCTAGGGTGCAAGCTATGTGTTTACTCTGCCCACAATTCCTACTAAATTTTTCTAAGTCTGGAAATAAATATTTCATATATTTACATATAAATGTGTATATATATATATATATATATATATATATATACATATATATATATATATATATATATGTAAGTATCAGAAGAGTTTGGTATGACATTTACTTGCTATGACCTTGGAAAAACATTTCACCTCTTTGGATATATGGGTTTTTACATCTATAAAATGAAAGGGCTAAATTAGACAATTTCTAGGGTCCCTTATGTCTTTAACATCTATAATTGTATTAATATATTGATCCTGAAAAATGGAAGTATGTATTTGTTACAAATTCATGGATTTTTCTCATTGCTGAAGTTATCCTCTACAACTGAGTGATGGTAAAATCTTGTACATGAAGAAAGGTGCTAAATGTATTTTTTACTACTATTGTTTTAGCAAAAAGGGGGATTCTAAAGACAGATGTATATGTTGGACCATCAGGAAAAAACAATAAGAGTAACACAGCCTTAATAAGCATTTAATAGATACTTGTTGACTGCATAACAAGCCTTTATTGTTGTAAAGTTGGCAGCAAAAAAAAAATAAAAGATATGTGGGCTATAGAAACTCTAAAATAGTATGTGGGCTATAAAAACTCCAAAAGAATGAAACATTGAGAAGTCAAAATAAATAGAAATATCAATATTTTCCTACAATACTCCCTAATATGCATAGCATCTTCACTTTATGATGAGAAACTTTTCACCAGGGAATTTACAATCATTAAAAATGATTGTAAAAAAAAATGATACCATGTCTCTGTTAAACAGGTAAGTGTAGCAAAACCACATAACTTGACTTCAGCATTTAAATGACCAGAAAAAAGGAGTCAGAAAGAAAGGAATTGTATATCTATTTTGTAGCTTTAATGACTCCTCAGAAATGTTGGAACAATCAACACAATATATTCCATATTTCTAGCACAACAATCCAATTAATGGAAATGATAAAAATATGAAGGCAATCTGTGTTCAACAGGTAATTGGTGTAGGTCTGTAATTATTCCAGTGGAAGTTGAAATTAGGATTTGTGGTATTTTGATAAAACATTGACTGGTATCAAGAAGTTTCTCAACAATAGTACTGTCAAATAAATGCAATACTTGATCACCTAGCATAATAAAAATAGTTATTTTTGACAAGTTATACCAAATATGTGTTGCATTCCTTTATGATCTTTTTAATATCAGAATAAATTCCAGGACATTTAGACATAATTTCTAGATATTCTTTCATGTGACCAATTTCTAGATAATGCCAATGTAACCAGACCAAGAGAACATGATAACTCTTTTTGGAATAATGACTTAATATTTTCACAAAAGACATCTTTCATGAGGTGATAACTCATGACAATAGCTTATGAAAAACTTGAATTATTTGGGTATTTTCTTTGCTGGATAATGTCTCCATGTGCATTTCAAGGGATGATCCACTGTGTTGTCCCAGACGCTTTAAAAAGTCCTTTGATCATCCTAAAGTGTTGGGTTAGAAAGAGTCTTCTAAACTTCTAGGGTAGTGGGCATAACATAACCCAGGATCTACAGTGGGAACTCATCCATCATTACTTATATATCATATAAATACCATAATCGAGAAGATGTACATCGGAAAGAGATTGGAAAGAGCACTGGACTTGATGTCAGGGAAAATAAATTAAATTACTCAATTTACATTTGTTAAGTAAGTGGCCAAGGGCAAGTTATTTTGTTTTTGAACCTCACTTTCCTCATATATAAAATGGGCACAGTAAGACTTAAACTGTCTATCACAGGGTACTACTATGAGTGAAACAAGAACTTTAAAAATCTTTGAGAGTTGTGATTTCATAGATGTAGGGAATTCCCAATGATGAACTCCTTTCTACCAATGCAAAATGGTACTTTTCTATGAATGATAACCTTAAAGAATAGTTTGAAAATATTAATGTTGTTATTTTATGAATAACAGTGCAAGATGCCCTGTGATAATATATTAAAAGACATAAGGATACTATATGAGACAGCATGGTACTGAAGTTAAGAAGACCTGTGTTCACGTCCTATTTCTGACACATACTGGTTCTATGACCATTTTCAAGACAGTTGACCTCTCAATTTCAGAGATAACTCTCTAAAATTATCAGAGTTGCCAATCTGCATCAATGGAGGAGGTTCAACTCTAGGAAGTCCCTCTACAGTGAAAAACTCTTTACTTAGAAAATATTTGTAAGAGTCTTGTATTCAATGATAATTATAGAATCCCTCTCTTCTACATCATAACCAATAGTCACCTAGCCTTTATTTCAAGATCTCCAGAGAAGAGAAATACACTACTCCCAAAGCAATCCTTTGCACTTTTGAATTATCTTGAATAATTGCAATAGTTTTTATTACAATAACCTAAATTTAATTTTTTGTAGAATACACTGGTTGTTTCTGGCTCTTTTGGGGGCCAAGTCAAAAAAGGTGAATCTCACCTTTATGAAACTAGGCTTCAAATAGTTCACAACTGAAATGATCCCCAACCCCTCAACCACATCTTTTTTTTTTCTTCAGGCTAAATAGCCCTTCTTCCTTCAACTAATTGTCATATGGCATAAGAATCTTCATTATCTTGGTTATCCTTCTCTAGTTACCCTCTAGCATCCAATTGTCATTATAATCATAAAGCCTCAGTTGTAGAGGTAATTATGGAATTTCTTGAGTCCAATAAGAGTAAGTGCCTCTTTGTCTATTTGTGTTGTTCTACTCCAAAGGTGGCATTATTCATAAATAGCAGGTAATTTTTTGCCTCAGCACAATCTGGTATGTTGTGGCTAACCACAGCTCTAGCATCATAAAAGAAAGCATCAGAGGTCTGAAGTTGTATAGTGAATGGTATAGTACCATGGTAATGTACGAGCAGACTCAAACATCAGTATCTAATAACTGTTGGTGATCTAGCAACAATCTTCATGCTTTTCTAAATCATCTGGTCCAGGTCTCTCACATTTTAAACTTGAGGCCCAGAAATGTGAAAGAGCCTCACCAAAAGTCACACAGATTTTAATCAACAGGACTAGTTAACCTCTAATTCCAAATTCAATGTCTTTACTAACTCAAGAAAGAGAATAGATTGGTTATTACTTCAGGTAAGGGACCAAATTTTATTTATTTATCTTTATATTTCTCCTAGTGCCCAACACAGAGCTTTAAATTTAGAAAACACTATAAATGTGCCTTGAGTAAATGAATGAAAGCTATGCAATGCCCTTTCCACTGGTAAACACCATATTATTTTATTTTCTAATTTATACATCCTCCCTCCTGCCCAAACATTCTGTTCTCCACTCAGCTTCTGAAATTCCTATAGCTTTTTTATCTATACAGTCAAATATCAAGTACTACAGCCCCTCGTGTAATTTTAGTAATATAAGGAAACAGAATTTTCTAGGAAAACTTGGAAACTGAAACCCAGAGAAATGAACCATTAGTTGAGGACACTCTAATTTTAAGGAGCAGAACCAGCTCTAGAGTCTGATTCTCCCAACTCCCAAGCTCACTATAGCATCACACTTCTATGCATTTTTAAAGATTCTCTCTCTCTCTCTCTCTCTCTCTCTCTCTCTCTCTCTCTCTCTCTCTCTCTCTCTGTCTGTCTCTCAATTCAGGTTTGATGTTCAGATGAAATAAGGCACTCATAGATCATTAATACAATTGCCAAAAGATGGATTATTTAGCCCTAACATACCAAGGATATGCAAAAAGGATACAGTGGCAAGTAGTTTCTACATATGCTAACTAGGCTCCCCCTCCAGAAAAGCATACGTTTGATGAGCCTCACTGACCAGGAAGCTAGTCTATCAGAACCAGAGACCACCAGGAAGCTACGTCAAAGAAGCCATTCCCCTACTCCCAAGCTGATCAAGTCCTGATTCTTTTGCCTTTTCATAATCTATGTTGTAGGAATGGAGAGGGGAGAATTCTAGTAAATATTGGTGTTATTGCAAGCTTATTGTTGGCAAAGTGCTTACAAATTATCTCATTTGATCCTAACAACATCATTGTATTCTGATTATCATCCCATTTTTTAAAGTTCAGAGAGATTATGTGAATTGCCCTTATTAACCTAGCTATAAAATATCAATAACAAGGTTCAATCCTGACATTCTTTCCAACATATCATGCTTTCTCAAATATATTATTTGTTGATTAGAAATTACAAACCTTCCAACTGAAATGGAAATTAGAGACCTTTTAGTCTGAAGTGAATTAGAATCCATTCCAACAGCACATTTGGAATAGTGAATCATATTTTGGCCTGAAGACTCCATGATGGGGGGAGGGACTCATTACCTTCATCATTGGACAGCTCTAACAGCTAGAAAGTTTTACATTAAAGCAAGTTCAAATCTAGCTCCTCTTAATCTGCTCTAAAGTCATCTCTTGAGACCAAAAAATGTAATTCCTCTTCCACATAACAACCCTTTAAATGCTTATAATATTCAAGCAGAAATCAGCGGTAGCATCAATCAGTGCATTGAAAAGCACTAAAGGGACAATAGCAACCCATGTCTTCAGACCCAATTGGTAAATGAAAAGAATTGTATGAGTTATAATCTAGAGATCAGACAATATTTTAACATCCAAAGGTCAATGGAGAGGTAAATGGAGAACAGCAGCAGACTACAAAACATATTGCCAATGAGTAATTAGTTATAAAGGAAAAGCAGCATAGAAGATATCAAAAATATATACAAATAAAAAAGCAGATAATGATTAATTTAATGATTATGTCAAACATGTGGGTATAACTTTCATGGTAATGGATGTGATATAGATAAAAGGCATAAATAAGAACATAGATGTACATACAGGGAACATTAAATATTTGTGCACTTTATAAAATCACCCAACTGTCTCCATTACTCACAAACTTTACAAATGAATATCATGCAAAATGTAGGTTGGTATTACTGGAGAAGGAAATGGCAAACCAATCTAATATCTTTGCCAAGACAACTTCATACAGGATTATGAAGAGTTGGGCGTGATAGAACAACTGAGCAACAACATCATGGTGGTGTTACTTTTTTATGTTTGTCTATAATGAACCTAAAGAGTATATTCATGGAAATTACTTTTGTAAACTACAGCAGGAAAATTTTTTAATCAACTAAGATGAAGTTTTTACATCATTTATACAAATTTCAGTTTCTACATTATCTTCTTCACACTCCTCATATGCAGAGGGCAATGAGAAATTGAAAGTACAGAGATTAATTTAGGTAACAATTACCACAATTCACAATTGCATTAGCACCTTTTAAGGTTCATTGTTCTGTGGAAATTTTAATGATACATTCCTGAGTGAATAAAAGCAGAAGATGATTAGAAATAAAATTGTTTCTATGTATGCTGACAGCACTGCTGAGTGTAATTATACATTGCTAAGGCGACCTGTTTGGAGTTTACTCCATAATTTTATGTAAATTTTAAATAACTTCATGTGTGTTTTCCCCCCCAGGTTAAATGCTAATGCATGTTATTCCAACACAGAGAATGTTGCAGGGTTACTAATGGACATATACTGCCAATGAAAGAGCCAGTATCAGAAAATAGCTATGCATACTTCAAAATGATAGCGTACAGGACTTGGAAATCAAGAAGATTTCAATTCAAATTTTGACTATCACATTATTTTATGTGTGACCTAAGATGAGTTATTTAACTCTTTTGTGCCTTGGTTTCCTCAGTTGCAAAATGAGTGTGTTGGAATTCAAAGGTCCCTTCTAGCTCTAAGTCTTTGACTTCATGCTCTTTGTTCCATCCTTCTCTTATTTTTTTTTTAGATTTCAATTTGGGTAGGTCTTTTGTCTGTTTTTTTTAACTCCAATGGTTTTCTCCTTTCAGAGTACCTTCATCTACTTAAAATATCTTATATATGCCTAACTATTTACATGTTGTCTCTTCCATTAAAATGCAAATTAAAACATTTCTGAGGTACCACCTCACACCTCTCAGACTGGCCAATATGACCAGAAAGGACAATGATCAGTGTTGGAAGGGATGTGGGAAATCTGGGACACTATTACACTGTTGGTGGAGCTGTCAACTCATCCAACCTTTCGGGAGAGAAATTTGGAATTATGCCCAAAGGGCAACAAAAATGTGCATACCCTTTGATCCAGCAATACCATTACTGGGTCTCTACCTTGAAGAGATTATGAAAAAAGGTAAAAACATCACTACAAACATATTCATAGTGGCCCTGTTTGTGGTGGCAAAGAATGAGAAATTAAGTAAATGTCCTTCAATTGGGGAAATGGCTTAGCAAACTGTGGTATATGTATGTCATGGAACACTATTGTTCTATTAGAAACTAGGAGGGATGGGAATTCAGGGAAGCCTGGAAGAATTTGCATGAACTGATGCTGAGCAAGATGAACAGAACCAGAAAAACATTGTACACCCTAACAGCAACATGGGGGTGATGATCAACCTTGATGGACTTGCTTATTCCATCAATGCAACAATCATGGACAGTTTTGGGGTATCTGCAATGGAGAATACCATCCGTATCCAGAGAAAGAATCATGTAGTTTGAACAAAGACCAAAGACTATTACCTTTAATTTAGAAAAAAAAATACCCATTGTCTTATTATGTAATTCTGCTATCTCATACATATGTTTATATACCAGTTATAGCTAGTTTGGGAGATTTATAGTTTCCATAGAAGAGAGAAATACCAATGATGCTTCCGACAACAGTCCTTTATACAATGCATTTTAAGATATAAGTGAAAGCTTTTGATTTAACTTAAGCTATTGAGGGTCAGAAGAGGAGTAAGGATCTATGGAGATCATAGTCACTAGAGAGGTTGAGGACCCAATCATATCTCTTGAAGTGCAGGACATATCCCAGATAGGGAGTGAGATAAGTTTCAGGAAAGGGAGTGCTGAACTTGTATGTGGGACAAATGTAAATATTTATCATAGGAAGCCTGGCTGTCCAAGGAATGGCAAGCAATCACCATTCACCCAGAAATACCTTCAACAATCCACTCAGGAGCAGCACTACTCGTCGATGCAGATGAGGGCAGGAATTTTGGAAGGTGGTTAGGAGTTGAGGATTCAGACAAAAACATTCAGACAAATCTAATTGGTTTCTAATCTCTGATGTAGAACCTAAAAAGTTCTAAGTATAAGATCTCTTAATAAAGGGAAGGTAAGCAAGAAAAAAAAATAGGGCATAGCTAGAGGAGAGGTGGCCTATCACAAGAAAGGTTAGAGCCAGAAAACCAAGGTTCTGTATTACTTTGGTAGAGAAATGTTATCCCTTTCCAGATACCTTATAAACAATAAAAATCATATAAATGCTATAGGTGATTGGGAACAGTAAGTGCATGTATGGAATGTTTGTCTTCATAACTAATTTTATGAAGAGTAATACTCTAAATTTCCTTGATGAAATAATTCTTAAAAGTGGCAGATTCCAAGGAATTCAAATAAAAAAGTAACCTTGGTTTTTGTTTTGTTTCAATTCTAGATTCAACAAAGGTGAAATTCAAGGTCAAAATATGGGAACAGTTAAAGTGACTATTGGTACATAAATCCCTAAAAAGGTTGGTGGGTCAAAGATGGATGCTTGACTGGTTCTATAGGTAAAGTTTAGCCATGATCCTACCTTCTAACTTACTCCAGCTATACTTAACTTGATTGGTGATTCCTGCTTGGTCCCTAATACTGAAGAAGGAATCATTGATTTGTATAATTAAATATAGGCTAAACTTGGCATGAAATTCTATAATTAACTCTGCTATCTGATTCCCAAATCCCAGTACTTTAGTTGCTTTAAAAAATACAATATGATGTGGCTGGTAATCATTTTTCAGACCATTAAAATTAGGTTGACCTTACTGTCTTCCCTCCTTTTGGAGCTTCATTTTTACTTTCTATGACCTAGGTTTAGCTTTCTTCATGGCACTGAGAAGGCTGACTGTAACTATCTGTATCACTTTACACAAGTCACTTAATCTGCATGAATCTCAGTTTTGCCACCTATAAAAAGAGAAAGTCGGGCTATTTGGTCTCTGAGGTGACATACCTTCCAGCCCTAGACCTATGAGATGATTCTTTGATCTCAGTTGGAGAACATTCCTGGTGCCCCACTGTACTGGACTTTGATATCCTTTACAATCCATCAGAATCACCCTGAACTGGGATAGGTCATCTTTATGTGGTCTTATCTTTCCTTTAGAAGTCTTCTTCCTGGACATATTCAGTCATGCCACAGAGTATGCAATCCTCCCCATCCCCCCTCCACTTTCTAGCTTCTCTTTTCCTGTTGTTTTCCCACATTAGAACATAAGCTCCCTGAGGGTAGGAGCTCTTTAGTATGCTTTTATTCATGCTGCCAGACTATAACAAAGTACTTGACATGCAGTAAGTATACTAGAAAATGTGTTATCTGTTTGTTTCTATAATACAAATCGCCCCCTCAGTGATTTTGACATTCATCAAAATGAGAAAATTAGTGCTTAGGACAATCAAGCTTTTGGAACAAGTCAAAACTTTAAGTTTAGGAGTTAATTCCCATGAATATTTAGAAAATCTCCATCTCCTACATTTCCTGATCCTCAAGCTACTTTGAGCTTTCTCTTGAAATTATTTTATGATTCTTTGTATATATTTTGCATTTACTTCCTTATGTATATGTATGCATGTATGTATGCATATTTGCATGTATATATCTCCTCCTACAACCAGCCCTCACCATGCTATAGACAGAGAACCTGGCTTGAAGTCAGGAAGACCTGAGTTCAAATCTTGCTTCAGACAATTAGTAGCTGTAGGACACTGTATTTAACAAGTACATAATCTCTGCCTCAGTTTTCTTATCTGTAAAATGGGGATGATAATAACAACCCCTATATATGCCAGGATTGTCATGAGGATCACATGAGATAATTTTAGTACTTAATTTAGTGTCTAGTATATATATGAATGCTATTATTATTATTATTATTGAAGGAAGTGACTGTTTCATTTTTTTGTCTATCACCTGCATTGGACACTGTAGCCACTGGGCACAGGGAATAATATTTGTTGTCAAATTTAATTAAATCCTACTATGGTGGTAGTGGTTATTCAGTCATTTCATTCATGTCTGACTCTTAATGACCCATTTGGGGATTCTATGGAGTATACAAAGATATTGGAGATATAAGATATTATGGAGTGGTTTGCCATTTCTTTCTCCAGCTCATTTTACAGATGAAAAAGGCAAATAGAGTTAAATGACTTGCCCAGAATCACACAGCTAGTAAGATTCTGAGGCCAGATTTGAACTCAGGAAGATGTGTCTTCCCGACTTCAGACTGGCAGTCTACCCCAATGTACTACCTAACTACTCTGAATCCTATTGATTGAAAACCTATTATTTTCTGTGCTCTGTGCTAGATTCTGGAAATATAAGAATGTCTCAAATTGCCTCCCTATCATTAAGAAATTTGCTATCTAGTTGGGAAAACTAGATGTAGACAATGTTACTGAGTGTTTCAAATTCTGTTGCTTAAACCACATCCTAAGTTCCCTACTGTTTTTCCTTGGTGAAATCATTTGAAAGACGTGGAAAAGGCAATGGTTACAGAATCAAGAAGAACTGAGTTTAAAACCTGCTACAGACATGTACTAGCAGTGTGACCTTGGACAAATTGTTTGACTTCTCTACACTCATCTATAAGATAGAAGGGTTGGAGTGTGGCAATGGACTTCGTGGCATAGAAAAATCCTTTCCAGTTCTCAACCTACACTTCTGTGATCCCAGATGAAACCTTCTCTTCTCCCATATCTCTCCTCTTTCTTCTACTCTCTCTGCCAAATGTGCTGACACCACCTGTTCTTCAGCTACTGAAAAAAAAATCCTGCTTCATAGCTCATTTCCTCCATGGCAAGTTTTGCCAACTTTATCCCAGTTTCACAAACACATATACAGAGATGTCACATGCAGTGATAACATGGCCTAGATGAAGATAAAACAGAAGCCAATTGCAGATGCAGTTTAAAACATGACTCTACTTCTGTGGCTCAGATAGCAGATGTCAAATCTGAATATATAGTGACACATAGCAGAAGACAACTGCTGTTGAGAATTTAGAAACTACAAATATCTACTTGAATCATGTTCCAAACAATTCACCATGCTAAGGATATATTAAATATAGAACTACATTCAATCCTTCAGGGTCTCTCTCCATAATTGTGGTATTATTGGTATTCCTTCACATAGAATACCATCATAATTATCCAAAAATAAATGTTAATCATCCAGAGATACATGGTCTCTCTTGGGTGCCAGATAAAGTTAACTCAACAGATACAATTTCTGGGCTTGAAATTCAAATTAAGGATCTAAAATTTCTTTAACTATTCTTAAAATGAGGGTCATGTGTTTACATACCCATAGTAGTTGGTCTGGGTAACCTATGATTACAATCAGCAATTTCAGGAGATTTAAAGATTTATAGACTTTAGAGAATATCTAGTACAGTATTCTCCATATTTCTTGGGTTGTAGACCTTTCAAGCAGTTAGGGCAAAGCCTGTGGATCCCATGTTAAGAATAACAGATTCTAGCATCACCCTTCATTTTGCAGTTGAGAAACCTGGGACTAAGGGTGGTTAAGTAATTTATGAAAAATTGCAGACATATTAAATGACAGAGCTTGAATTTGAATGCAAGGGAAAAAATTTCATTTCTTGACCACAAACTTCATATCCTCCTAATCCTGAACAGTCACCCCTCAGATGTGTAATTATAATTACAAGGGAAATGAAGCAGGAGAGTGTGAATGGTTCAGTACTATCTATCACCCCTACCAAGAAAATAACTCAAAGGACTGCCCCACCACTCAAGGTCAATAATGTCTTCTTCATACATGATGTACATTATATTAATTTCATTAATTATCAGTTTAGGGGTCAAAATGTTAATTAGGGTGTGAAGATATAAAATAAGTAATCAATCAAATCCCTTATTTTCTACTTCCTCATATAATCAACATTTATCCAACTACACATAGCACTGCAGTCAGCCATCCCTGAGAGAAAAGTCCAGCACATTCTGTAAGAATTCTGAGATAAACAATTGTGCAACCATTTAAACAATCTTATTTTGCTCAAATATATTTAAGAGATTTGGAAAAAAGAAAAGACTTCTGTTTAATAGACTAATTTTGAAGAAAAGAAGAGTCTCTTTTAAGATGCACATTTTAAAAGAAAGAGATTTCAAAAAAAGAATGCCCCATCATTCATTTCAGTTTAAAGCCCTCTTGACTAGATTACCATATGTCCAGTCTACTCTTTTCTCAGCTTAAGAGGCCATCATTCTACTTAAGCTAAAGTCTTGAAAATCATAATTATTTCAATTGCAAATTCATAGAAACAAGGAGATGAAAGGGATCTCAGAGTCACCTGGACTATCTGCCCAATATTAGAATCCCCTCTACAAAATCCTTGCTGTTTAGTCATCCAAGTCAAGGCTGGATGTCATTGGCTACAAAAAAGCCAACCAATATAAGTTTACTTCAATTATTTTTAGTTTATGAACAAATTTAAAGGTTGTTTCTTCTAGCTCTTATAGGACAACACAGCAATCTTGAATGTTCATTTTTAATGTGACTAAGTGATATTTTTCATTCTCCCAAATTAAATTAGATAAGATATCAAAAAGTTATACATTTCATTGAACTTACATGTTCCCTCATAGAGTCTTTGACACATGAAGAGACAGATATACTTATTAGGGCAATAGGGTGCCATCTTATGAACTCAAATAATATCTTATTCAATGGTATTTTCTTCTAATTAATTCAAGAGAGTGACAATCAATGAGCAAGAGGAGAGCATAATGTTCCTTGAACAATTTACACTGTATTTATTACTGAAAAAATTTCCACTTTTAAAATAAAATAGAAACTAGGTGAATATCTGATTACCAAAGAGAGAATATATTGAATAAAATATTCTTAAGATAGTTTTTTCCAAGGGAACACGATGAAATTCTATTTGCTAAAAGTGAGTCAGAAAAGAGATCTCTATATAAAAATAGTTTTTCCCTAAAATATCACCAATTTTCCCTAAGAATTTTACTTTAGGAAGCTCATAGACTATTTTAATAATGAACAAAGGGCAAACATGTCACTGTTCTTCCTTTTCCTCATTCATAATAAACTTAGATGCATAAAATCTCAATTTAAAATTATGTAAAAGATTTAAAGCATTGTTCTTCCCAGGCACTACTAATTTCATAAAGCTAGAATTTGTTTAAAAAAACTGTTAAAATTATAATTCACTGTGGCTACCTAATGAGGCAAACTTTTTAACAAGGTAAAAATCTACATGTTTGAAATTTTAATAAGCAAGAATTATACCCCCTTACTCTCATGGATATATGATATCATCAATGTAGGTATTCTTGTCAATAATGCATATCAGAGTTAGCCATGCCTATCCAGCTTGAGGAACTCTCAACCATGAGCTTCCATAAATTCACTGCAAAGGGTCCTTTCAATATACAATTTATGTTCCTCATTTTCCCAATTTTAGTTCAGTCATTTTTCATTTGTGTCCAACTATTCAAGACTCCATTTGGGGTTTTCTTGGCAAAGGTATTAGGGTAGTTTGCCTTTCCTTCTCCAGCTCATTTTACAGATGAGTAAGCTGAGTCAAACTGGGTTAAGTGACTTGCTCAGAGTCACACAGCCATTAAGTGTCTGAAGTCAAATTTGAAATCAGAGGATGAATCTTTCTAACACCATGCATGGCAATATATCCACTATGTCTCCTCATTATCCTGTTTTCTTTTCATAGAGGAAATACCAAAGGAAAACATAGGCAATCAAATTAACAAAATTTTGGAATCAGAATGATTCTCAGGGTCTGACAGATTTAATGTCACTTGAAAAAAAGACAGTTTTCAAATACTTGGAAGACAACTATCTTACATCCATTCAAATCTTTTTTTCTCCAGGCTAAATATCTCTAATTCCTTTAGCTAACTTTCACAGAGCATGAACCTGTGAGCTATTCCCACCCTGGATGTGGTCTTCTGAAATCTACCTAGCATATCAAAATCCTTCTAAAATATGGCATACTTTTCCAGTTAAAAACCTGATGCCTGGTATAATCAGTGTTCTCAGGGGTTGAAAAAGTCCAAATAGCATTACTTTCCATCCCTTGAAGGATTTTAAAGAGTAAAGGCCCTAAGAATATGAAAATTCTGATCTCTAGGATTATTCCATAGGTATCAGAGAGCAGTCACAGAGACAGGACATTATAGTCATGCACTATAATCTGACATCATAACTGGAAGCAAACTGTAGGAAAGTCTTCTTTTATAGGAATGGTGAGAGGTGGAAGAGAACTGAGATTAAAAACTGACATTCCTTCTTTCCACCAAGTTACAGTCAACAGAATAAGTGATGACTTATGATTATCTTAATTCTCATCCTTTTATTCTAATATATCTTAATTCTAATTCAAATATCTTAATTCCAATTCTTCTAATTAATTATCTAATTCTAATCCTGAGTTTATATGTAAGCTTTTAAATTTAGTCTAATTTTAATTGATCTTTGGCTTTCATATAAAATTCATCTTGGAATATATCCCTCTCTACTCCTCCCTTGTAAATCATTACATTAGTAAAGATTTTTATAGAAAGAATAAAGACAGTTCAGCAAACTAACAATATATCTACCATATCTGACAGTATATTTAAAATTCACTTATAGTTCTCTACCTCTGCATCAAATTAGGAGAGAAGAGAATGCATTTTCTCTACTCTTAACCAAATCATATATTATTAAGTTTCCTTTTTTTCCTTAATTACATTGTTATAGTTCCTGTAAGTAGTTTTCCTAGTTCTACATGCTTTACGCCACATCACTCTATTTAGGTCCTTCAGTAATTCTCTATTCTTCTTGTTTGTTTCTCATAGCACAGTGTGGCATCACATTTACATAGTGTACAATCTGGTAAGTCATTCCTCAATTGACAGGCATCCCTTTTTTCTAGTTCTTTGCTACCATAAAAGTGTTACAACAAATATTATGTTACAATTGATTTTAACTTTTGACTTAATTAAGATATATGCCTAGCAATGGGATTTCTGGATCAGAGAGTCTGGATAAAGAATTAAAGTCTTGGGGTCTCTAGGTGGCACAGTGGATAAAGCACCGACCCTGGAGTCAGGAGTACCTGAATTCAAATCCAGCCTCAGACACTTAATAATTACCTAGCTGTGCGTCCTTGAGCAAGCCACTTGACCCCATTGCCTTGCCAAAAAACAAAACACCCAAAAAAAGAATTAAAGTCTTAAAAATTAAAGCATAGACTTCCAGGACAGAGCCAAGATGGTGGCATGAAGCCAACATGCTCCTGGAACTTTTCCCTACCAAAGATAAATGAAACTTCTATTCAAGCTACAGATCCCACCAAGAAAAAAAGCCTTTTCAAAGACGTTTTCAGCAGTAGACATTATAGAGGATCTTCAGTGAAGGTCTGTCTATCTGGGGAGGGAAAAGGGGAAATAAATCCCAGGCAGTGGGAAAGCAGGAAAGCCAGCTGGAGGTTTTTAGCCACCATACAATGCAGGTCCCAGCAGCTTGACAAAAGCGGAGGTCACAGTAGCTAGATAGCAAGCTAGCAGGTAGGATCCCAACCCCAAACAAAATCTGACCCTAGGAACACTGAGGTAAAAGACAGGACTGAGTCAGGAACAAACCACTGCTAGGTCAGAACTGAACATAAAGGAGGAAACAAACCTCTGCAAAGGCAAGACATGACTGCATAGGCAAGATCTTGACCAACAACAAGTCAGGGATTACACCCCAGGCCCAGCAAACAAAAAAAAAGTCTGGATCTATACACACTATACCCCAGGAGAAGAGCTAAAACAAAAAGGATGAGCAAAAAAAAAAAGCTAAAAGTGCTCAGTATAGAAAATTACTTTACAGACAAATAGGTTAACCATGCCATGTCTGAAGAAGAAAGTGAAAACTCACTCACAGGGCAAGTCTCAAAACATTATATGAATTGGATTCAAATACAAAAGCTGAATTGGACTCAAATACAAAAGCTCATTGAAGAGCTTAAAAAAAGAATTAAAAAAATCAAAGAAGAAAGGAAGAAGAAAATGGGAAAAAAAATGAGTCTGCAAGAAAATTATGAAAACTTGACCAGAGAATTCAACACCTTTAAAAAGGAAATACAAATGGTAATTGAAGAAAATAAAACCCTAAAAGTTAGAATTGAACAAACAGAAACCAATGAATCTATGAGACTACAAGATTCCATCAAACAAAATAAAAAGCCTGAAAAAAATTGAAGAAAACAAAAAGTACCTTTTAGGAAAAACAAATGACCTGGAAAATAGATCCAGAAGAGATCATCAGACTACCAGAAAGCCTAGTTCAAAAAAAAAGAACCTGGAAAACACCATGCAGAAAATTATTAGGCGAAACTGTCCAAATCTGCTAGAACAAGAAGACAATATAACCATTGAAAGAATACACAAAACCCCTCCAATAAAACACCCCAGGATAAAAACTCCAAGAGCTGCTAAAGCCAAAATCCAAAAGTCTCAAATAAAGGAGAGAATATTGCAAGAAGAAAAAAAAATTCAATAAAAAGGAAAGAGAAGCAGACACACACAGGACCTATCAGCTTCAACATTGAAAGACAGGAATTCCTGGAATACCATATTTCAGAGGGCAAAGGACCTGGATTACAATGCAGAATTTATTACCCTGCAAAAATCAGCATATACTTTCACAGAAAAAGACAGATGTTCAATGAGATAGAGGATGTCCAGAATTTCCTGTCACAAAGACCTGAACTGAACAGAGAGTTCAATAACCAAATACATGACTCAGAAATTGCATAAAAAGGTAAATAAAAAGGGGAAGGAAGTAAAAAACAAAAAAAAAAACTTATGTTGGTAAAGACCATCAAATTGTAAACAACCCTAAAAGGGAAGATATAACACTTCTAATTCTTAAGAAATTTACTTCTCTTAGGATAATTGAAGGGTTGAATATAATTGAAGAGATTGGTCTTATAGTATATGGTAGAATTGGGTCTTCTCTCTCTCCATTGACGTTGAAGAAGTTCAAGATAACTTCATGTTTGAAACAAAAAGCCCTGATGAAAAACAGGGGTGTTAACTTTACCCTTAAAGGTCTCACAATCCTTTGAACCATTTTAGCTCTCCTGTGCTGACAAAGTTTAGAACTTTGTCTGATGAGGGCAGCATATACTGGGCAGGACTGAGTCACTATCTCCCATAACTTACAATCATTTGTAAAGCTCTCAAGTGAGATCTTCAGAGACTCCTAGAACTCAAGAATCCTTTAAGATTGTTGCAGTTAATTGCATCAGGGTTTGAGTTAATCTTTACTTCACTTAATAAGGGATTAAGTATCCTGGGTAGGGAGGGAAGGGTAAAGCATGAGAGAAAATAGACCTAGGAGAGGGCACAAATAGTTCAAGAAATTATATGGCTTTGGATGATGCTTTGGCTCATGAGGAGGATTTTGAATCCTAGAAGGGGACTTGAAGGGGAGTAAGGTAAAAAATGATTATAGTTATAATTTGATGTAATTTGAAGTAATGCTGTTTATCAAGCAATCAAGCAATCTATTATTATACTTAGATAACAATATGAGCTTATCAAACAATCAGATAATCAAACTACTACTGGTGATGCCTGATTAATAGGATTTGAGAGGTAAATTAACACCAGGTGAAGAGGCACAAAGATTTATAATTTTAGAGGGAAAGAAGGGAAAGTATGAACAATGTGTAATTCTATTCAATATATTTTGTCCAGAGAAGGAATAAGGTACACTCCCACTTGGGTTTAAATATCTATCCTAATCTACAAGGAAAGAGGGGACAGGGACGGGGAAAGGGAAAGATAAGGCAAGAAGGGACTGATAAAAGGGAAGGCAATGATATAAGTGAAAAAACTGAAAGTTAAATTTTAAAAGAAAAGTAAAAGGGGAAAGGGAGTAAAATTTTGATGAGGAAGAATAAGAGGAAAGGAAAGAGAAAAAATATAAAGGGAGAAAGATAGCACAGAAGGAAATACATAATTAGTGATCTTAACTGTAAATGTGAATGGATGAACTGTCCCATAAAATGGAAGTGGATAGCAGAATGGATTAAAAACCATATCCCTACAATATGTTGTTTGCAAGATCTACAATTGATGCAGAGTAATATGCACAGGATAAAGATAAAAAGGTGGAGTAAAATATATTATGCCTCAGCTGAAGCAAAAAAATATGGAGTAGCAATCCTGATCTCAGATAAAGTAAAATCAAAAACTGATCTCATTAAAAGGGAAAAAGAAGGAAGGTATATATCATCTTAAAATGCACCATTGGTAATGAAGCTATATCATCACTGAACATATATATGTACCTAGTAGAATAGCAACCAAATTCCTAGAGAAACAGCTAAGTGAATTGTAAGAAAATATAGACAACAAAGCTTAAATAAGGGTGGACTTCAACCTCCCTCTCTCAGAACTAGATAAATCTAACCACAAAATAAAGTTAAGAAGGTGAATGAAATCTTAGAAAACTTAGATATGATAGACCTCTGAAGAAAACTTAATGGAGATAGAAAAGGATATTCCTTTTTTATCAGCAGTACATGGCTCCTATGCCAAACCTGGCCATGTACTAGAGCACAAAAACCTTATGATCAAACGCAGACCATGATGCAATAAAAATTACATGTAATAAAGGGATGGAAAGATAAACCAAAAACCAATTAGAAACTAAATAACTTAATCTTCAATAATTGGTAGTCAAACAGGAAATAATAGAAATAATCAATAATTATATTCAAGAAAATGATACTAATGAGACATCATACTAAAATTTATGGGATGCAGCCAAGGCAGTTTTGAGGAGAAATTTTATATTTCTAAATTCCTATATGAATAAAAAAAAGAAAGAGATCAATGAATTGGAAATGTGACTAAAAAAGGACAAATTAAAAATCCCCAATTAAATAAAGGACAAATTAGAGATCCCCAATTAAATAGCAAATTAGAAATTCTGAAAATCAAGGGAATGATTAATAAAATTGAAAGCAAGAAAGCTATTGACCTCATAAATAAAACTGAGTTGATTTCATGAAAAAAGTCAATAAAATAGACAAACCCTTGGTTAATTTAAAAAAAAGAAATAAGATAACCAAATTACCAGTATCAAAAATGAATGAGAAGTAAATTAAAGAGATAATTCAGAGCTACTTTTACTCCCTTTCCCCTTTAACTTCAAAATATATGCCAATGAATTTGATAATCTGAGTGAAATGGATGAATACAAAAATACAAACTGCCTAGATTAAAAGAAGAGGAAATTACATAGTTAAATAACCTTATTTCAGAAAAACAAATTGAAGAAACCATCAAGAAACTTCCTAAGGAAAAGTCTCCAGGTCCAGATTGATTTATAAGTGAATTCTATTAATCATTTAAGGAACAATTAATTCCTATTCTACAAAAACTATTTTAAAAAATTAGAGAAGGAGTTCTTTCAAATTCCTTTTGTGACACCAACTTGATACTGATATCTAAACCAGGAAGAACCAAAACAGACAAAGAAAATTATATACCAATCTCCCTAATGAATATTGATACAAAAATCTTAAATAAAATATTAGCAATGAGACTGCAGCAAGTTATTACTAGGATAATACATAATCAGATAGAATTTATACCAGATAGGAAGGGATGATTCATTATTAGGAAAACACTCAACATAGTTGGACATATCAATAATAAAACCAACAGAAGTCATATGACTATCTCATTAGATCCTGAAAAAAAAGCCTTTATTAAAATACAATATCTATTCCTATTAAAAACTACTGGAGAGTTTAGGAATAAATGGAGTTGGGGTGGCTAGGTGGCACAGTGGATACAGCACTAGCCCTGGAGTCAGGAGTAGAGTTCAAATCCAGCCTCAGACACTTAATAATGACCCAGCTGTGTGGCCTTGGGCAAGCCACTTAACCCCATTTGCCTTACAAAAAAAACTAAAAAAAAAGGAATAAATGGAGTTTTCCTTAAAATAATAATTTCCATCTAAAATCTTCAACAAATATTATATGTAATGGGAATAAACTTGGAACATTTGCAATAAAAATCAGGGGTGAAACAAGGATGCCCATTATCACCATTATGATTCAATATAGTATTAGAAATGCTACCTGTAGCAATAAGAGAAGAAAAAGAAATTGAAGGAATCAGAATTAGCAATGTGGAAGCAAAGCTTTCACTCTTTGAAGATGATATGATGGTATACTTAGAGAACTCAAAAAAATCATCTAAAAACTCTGAAATAATCAGCAAATTCAGCAAAGTAGCAGAATATAAAATAAACTCACATAAATCAGCAGCATTTATATATATATATATATATATATATATATGAATAATAAAGTGCAAGAGCAAGAGATAGAAAGAGAAATTCCATTTAAAGTAACTATAGACAACATTAAATACTAGGGAATCTCCCAAGACAAACCCAGAAACTATATATGTACACAATTATAAAGTCCTTCTCACTCAAATAAAGTCAGATTTAAATAATAGAAACATGACAATTATTCATGGTTAGGTTAAATTAATATAATAAAAATGACAATTCTACCCAAATTAAATTATTTATTCAGTGCTATAACAATCAAACTACCAAATAACTATTTTAGGGAAAAAAATGTAAGAAAATACATCTGGAACAACAAAAGGTCAAGAATAGCAAGGGAACTTATGAAAAAAAACATAAAGGGAGGTGTCCTAGTTCTACCAGATTTAAAACTATACTATAATGCAGCATTCATTAAAACTGCTTGTACTGGTTATGAAATAGAGTAATGGATCACTAGATTAGGATAGGTCCAAAAGAAACCACAACAAATGACTCCAGAAATTTACTGTTTAATAAACCCAAAGACATCAGCTTCTGGGATAAGAACTCACTATTTGACAAAAATTGTTGGGAAAACTGGAAAGTAGTATGGCAAAAACTAATCATAGACCCACATCTCCCACCTTATATCAAAATAAGATCAAAATGGGTACAAGATCTAAACATAAAGAGCAACACCATAGATAAATTATTATACCAAGAAATACTCTATTAGATCTATGGAAAGGGAACAAATTCCAAACATGAAATAGAGTACATTATAAACTGCAAAATGAATGATTTGACTATATTAAATTAAAAGGTTTTACACTAATAAAATCAATGCTGCCAAAAGGAGAAGGAAAGCAGAAAGCTAGGAAGCAATCTTCACAATTAGGATTTCTGATAATTTCTAAAATATATAGAGAATTGCAACAGATTTGTAAGATTACAAGTCATTCCCCAATTGATAAATAACCAAAGGATATGAATAGACAATTTTCAAATGAAGTAATTAAAGCTATATATAATTATATGAAAAAATAATCCAAATAAATATTGATTAAAGAAATGCAAATTAAAGCAATTTTGAGGTATCACCTCACACCTACCAGATTGGCTAAGATGAGAAAAAAGAGGGGTGGCTAGGTGGCACAGTGGATAGAGCACCAGCCCTGGAGTCAGGAGTACCTGAGTTCAAATCTGGCCTCAGACACTTAATAATTACCTAGCTGTATGACCTTGGGCAAGCCACTTAACTAAAATAAAAAGGGAAAAGAAAAATGAAATGATCAATGTTGGAGAGGTTGTGGGAGGATTGGAGCATTTATGCATTGTTGGTAGAGTTGTGAACATATCCAACCATTCTGGAGAGCAATATGGAACTATGCCCAAAGAGCAATAAAAATGTTCATTCCCTTTGATCCAGTAATTCCAATTCTAGATCTCTATCCAACGAAATAAAAAATGAGAAAAGCCCCACATGTTCCAAAATATTCATAGCAGTTCTCTTTGTAGTGGCAATGAATTGGAAATTGAGGGGATGCCCATCAGTTGGGTTATGGTCAAATAAGTTATGGTACATGAATACTATTGTTCTATAAGAAACCATAAATGGTCAGACTCTAGAGAAGCATAGAATGACTTACAGGATCTGATGCTGAGCGAAGAGAGCAGGACCAAGAGAACAATGTATACAATAACAATAACACTGTGAGATTATTAACCTCGATGGAAGCAGCTCCTCTCAGCAGTTCAGAAGGCTAGGACAACCATATTTGAAGGCTAAGGACAATATTATCCTCATCCAGTGGGAAAAAAACAAATGCAAAAAGGAAAAATAAAAAACAATCCTTCATAATCTGATGAACACTTTATAAAAATTATCTTATGTATCTTTCCCTTAATCCTACTTCCTCAGACTAAAAGTTGTTTATCAAAAATATGTTTGTAAAACATTAAATATAAAACATTAACCTGACTGTTCACCACATAGGAAATGAAGGTGGAAGGAAATTTTGTAACTTAAAAATATACATATGCATGTGAATGAATGCTAAAAATAATAATAATAAAATAGATGAACTTTTTGGGGAAAATGTAAAAAAATGATAAAAAGCATTTTATTTGTGCCATGTTTCCTCCATACCATAGCAGCATCATTACCATATAGATATTTAATGTGATGCCATTTTTCTTAAAAAAAATAATAAGTTTGAGTATAAAATCATTTTTTTAGAAAAAGAACCTGAAATCTATGTTCTAGGCCCATATTCAGGGTATCACCACATGGAAAAAGCAAAAATAAGAATTGCAACATGAAATTCCTACAACTGAAAAGCATTCTATTGCAAATGCCAGTGATCTATTTTCTGGTGTGGTACAATACTGCCTCTCTGGGTAAATAAAATCTACAACTCTTGTTCTTGTAGCCTCTCTGCTAACTCTATAGCAAACTGTTAAGTATTCCTTAGTAAATAGTGCACAAAAGGAGTCTATGAGAATACAATGAAGGACAGAAAAACCTCAGTACAAATGATGAACAAATAAGAAGCAGTTAGACATAGACATTTGACTGAGAAGCATGGACCAGCAGTAAAAAAAATTAATCAAGTAAAAGCTAAAAGATCAGAATAGATTTGCTGCTTGGGGAGTAAAATAGCTAAGTATATAGAACTAGGAAAAAGCATTGGCTCTGTAGTTAGAGGATCTAGGTTCAAATCCCATTTTTGATTGTTGCAATGAAGATTCGGGATTAAAGTTCTAAATTCTAGTTCTAAGATCCTAAAACGAGTAGGGGGACTTACAGGGTTAGTCCAGTCCCTTTGTTTTGCAGATATAAACACTGAGGTTCTGAGAAGTTAAGTGACTCAACCAAGATTGCACAGCTATTTAAGTGGAAGAATCAAAATTTGCATCCAGATCCTTCAGTTCAAGAACCAGACAGCTAAATTGAGCAGAGAGGAGGAAACTTCTTATGAGGAAGAATTGTTTTCAAACATTGAATAATGCAAGTTAAGACCTTCTGTATAAGACCATACAGCATAACAAGGTCCAGAGATATTTGCATTTGTTTTGTCAGTAAAGCTTCATTCAGGGCAATACACAGATTGCATAGACTTTGTCTTTTAGTTAATTCTATTAATAATGAATTTCAGTTACACATCAATGAATTAGGGACCTAGGTCTCCAATACATTCAATAACAATTTTTCTTCAGTAATGCTCAAGTTCAGGTTCATGAAAACACATTAAATTTAAGCTGTTGTGGGGGCTATTCTATGCTTATAGAATTCCAAATGATCAAGCAGGGGTTTTTTTGTATCTCTGCTTTTTAAAGCACAGTATTACTTCCAATCAACCAACATGGTTGAGGTTCTTGGGTGTAGTGGTTAAATGAATTTTCCAATTAACTGCACAAACCAGTTAAGCAATAAAATTGCCCAGGGCAAGGATGTCCTGTTGTTGTTATTGTTGTTTACAGAAGAGTACAGTTCAATTAACTGTTTGTTCTATTTTATATCTTTTTAGGAAATGCAACCTTTTACCCACCACAAATCTCTAAGATGGCAAGCTACATCAATGGTGGAGTAAAAGCTAAGATTGCCTCAATATCTTTAGTTCAGCAGAATAAACCTAAATGAGAATATTTAAATTTTTTGTCCCAACCACAACTACATGAGCATCTTAAGGATCTTAGGTTTGATAGGTCAAAAGCAGAAAACTTCAGAAGTCCATAAGAATGAACAACAGGAATTTTTTTTAGGTTTTTTTGCAAGGCAATGGGGTTAAGTGGTGTGCCCAAAGCCACACAACTAGGTAATTATTAAGTGTCTGAGGCTGGATTTGAACTCAGGTACTTCTGACTCCAGGGCCGGTGCTCTATCCACTGTGCCACCTAGCCACCCCAGGAATTTTTTTGAAAAATAAAGTTTGATTAAAAATTGATTTAAAATTTGGTTTTAAAAAACAAAGAGATAATTAAATTGTGCTCAATTGAATAATCAGGTTTACTTTAAAAACTGCAAGACAGTACAGATAGTTTTTTTTAATATAATATAGTTGAAGATCTGGCATTGCTAAACCTCCTTCTTTTACCTTTTTTTTCATTAGTTCCTTTGATATTTTTGTTGTTTCGTTCATCCTATGAATTTTGTTATTTTTCTAATTTAGTAAAATATTTTTTGGCAATTTAATGGGGTGCCATGGAATATACAAATTAGTTTAGATAAAATTGTCATTTCTATTATATTGGCCTTGATGATCTATGAACAATTCATATTTTTCTAATTATTTAACTCTGATTTTATTTATATAGAGGTATAGTTTTTTAAATAATTTTGTTTATATAGCTCCTGGGTTTGCTTTGGCAGGCGTATTTCCAGACATTTATATATATTTAAAAGGAATAGCAAGTTGTACACAATAGATTTGCCATTTCATGTGCACTCATTTTTTATTATATTATGTTTGGAAATATGTTTTATTCCATAAATTAAAATAAAACTGAATGACAACATGGAATAAAAGATAGAGAGCTGACCTCAAGACCAAAAAAATCTAGCTTCAAATTCTACCTCTCACACCTCCTGTGTGACCCTGAGTAAGCCACTTAACTTCTAAGTTTAGAAGACCTGCATTGATAGAGTTGCCTTATTTGGGATTCCCCAATACTAATGAAATTATAGGGCCAGCTCTTATCCCAGTATACAAACTACTTGACAACAAGAGTCATGCTTTACTGATTTTGCATCCCCAAAAGCCATGACATAACATTGGATTTATAGTTGAAATAATAACAATATTACTATTGATTATTATATCCATTCTCATTTATATAACACTTTGCAGCATACAAAGCACTTTGCTCATAACCATCCTTCAAGGTAAGTAATGTTAGAAATATCCACTTTTCATAGATGAGGAAACAGTCTTACTTCAGTGATGTGATTATAGGCACACAGTCAATTAATGTTAGAGATAAGTTTCCTGATCCACTATATTATGCTATATAATTACGTTCAGAGCACTTTGATATGTACTAGGAACACAAGAATTTACCTAGTCCTTGCTCTCATTGTTTCAAAAAAAGGAAATGAGAGACATAAAATAAATAAAACTACATATTACAAGCAGGTTTCTAAGTGTCACAGTAGATAGAATGCCAGGCCTAGAGTCAGGAAGACTCCTCTTGCTCAGACACTAACTGTGTGACCCTGCACAAGTCACTTAACCCTGTTTGCTTCAGTTTCCTCATCAGTAAAATGAGATGGAGAAGAAAATGGCAAACTATTTTAGTATCTTTGTCAAGAAAGCCCAAATGGGGTCACAAAGAATTTGACACTATTGAAAAAGACTGAACAAATATTATAAATTCATAAAAGAGAGGACAAGTGCAATAAGAATTCATTGGTTGAGTTGTAGAAAAGCATCAATGAAAATATATGCCTTGTACATCCTTTGTATCTCTAAGCTAACAGAAAAAAACCTAGATTAAAGGTAAAATAAATTTAATGTATAATTTACCCTATAAATACCTTATTTTTACATAATTGTTTTCATGTTGTCTCCCATCCACACTGTCCTGTCTTGCTTATAGCAGGAGGGCTTTGAGAACAAAAATTTTCTTTTTCCTTTTTTTGTCTCACCAGAGCTTAATACACTGTCTGGCATATAATAACTGATTAATAAATATTTATTGATTAGATGACTGACTGATCCAAAGTAGAGGCAGGACTGGAATCCATGTCCTTCTGATGCCAAGATTGACCTCCAAGACACTCTACCACACATTTTTCCATGTTTTTTCATACATATATAGAGTTATGTATGTATCATATGTATATGTATATAGTTAATTCAAAATTTAATCTCACCCTCAACCACACCGCCAAAACTCCCCCAACTCCCCCACACACACACACACACACTCACACAATCAGCAGACAATGAGATTTTGCTTTCAGTAAAAGATTCATTGATTGATATACAGTTGCAAACTTGGTCTTAACAGTCAACAATTCTCAAAGAGCCTAATAATTCAACTAATATGATTGCAAAAGCCTTCTACTTGGATTTCAAGGTGTCTATACATTAAGTCTCTGCTTGAGAAAGTCTACTCTTCATCTGCCTATGTCTTCAATACTTTATATAAGACTTAGCTCATGATGGCTCTAACTTTCCCTTCCCCCATTCTTCCATTGGAATTTCCACCCTTTTCCTGGTTTTTCCTCAGCATGCTTTTAGAACTTAAAAATCTGTTACTTATCCTTTGTTGTTTCAAGCATACAAGCTTTCTATACGGAGCCAACTAAAAAAATTAAATTGCCCAAAGACAAGGACCAGAAAATCAGATCTTCAACTTGATAGTTCATTGAATTTATTTACATATTTTCTTTCCTATTAAGAGAGACAGAGAAGTCAGAGACAGAGACAGAGAGACAGAGACAGAGACAGAGACCTGAGCTCAAATACCAGTTCTGATGCCTACTTCTTGTGTGACATTGGGCAAGTTACATAAGTGCTATGGACCTCAGCTTGTTCATCACTAAAATGAGAGGGTTGGGTTAGAAATTCTCCATGATTCCATTAAGTTCTAGCATTCTGGGGCGACTAGGTGGCAAAGTGGATAGAGCACTGGCCCTGGAGTCAGGAGTACCTGGGTTCAAATCCGGTCTCAGACACTTAATAATTACCTAGATGTGTGGCCTTGGGCAAGCTACTTAACCCCATTTGCCTTGCAAAAACTTAAAAGAAAAAAAAAGTTCTAGCATTCTCTTTTTTTTTTTTTTAGTTTTTGCAAGGCAATGGGGTTAAGTGGTTTGCCCAAGACCATGAGGTCAGGTTTGAACCCAGGTACTCCTGACTCCAGGGCCGGTTCTCTATCCACTGTGCTACCTATCCATTCCATAGCATTCATTTTTCTTTTAAAAATTTATTTATTTTGAATTTTACAATTTTCACCCCTAATCCTTCTCCCCTCCCCATCCCCCACAGAAGGCAGTCTGTTGGTCTTTACATTGTTTCCATGATATAAATTGAAGTTCTAGCATTCTTAAATCAACTAAATTCTGTTTTATTGTCCAATATTACAGTTTTAACATGCCCACTAAATGTGCCACTTCAAAAAAATGTTTTATGAATCAATGGATTAATTTAATTAAGGAAATAATCAAAAAGATAAATGCTTTGTATTTAGAAGGAGGTATATGCTACTCAGGCTCACATTATGGTGTTTTCATTAGAAACCTGGATTTGGAAACAAAAAGATCTGAGTTTATGTTCTGCCTCAGATACTTACTAGCTATATGACTCAGAGTAAGTCACTAGATCTCTCTGTGCCTCCATGTCCTCCTCTGTAAAATAGAAATGACAAAAATTCCAAATGAAAATGTTTACAGGATTGCTGGGAGCATCACATGAAATGTTGTACAGGATGGCCATGGCAAACTTTAAAGTACAGTATGACTGTCGGCTATTATTATTATCATTATTATCATTATCATTATCATTGTCACTAATTACTTTACTAGTGTACTAATTACATTAACCTAAACACTGAACCCCATCTAAAAAGATTATATATGTGAATATATATATATGTTATGTATATATATATATACAAAGATACATATGTGCATAGTAAAGTGCAAATTTGAAAAGTACTAGAGTTTTTTGTTTAGTTTTAGAAGATGACAATTATTAAAATAATGGTTAACAATAATTCTATTAAACTGACTTTTTTGAATAAGTGAAAATATAGTGTCATAAATCTGTGTGTCATGCTATAGATTTTGACAAGTTATGACATAGGGTTTGAACCAAATAAGATACAATTTAATAGAGAAAATGCAAAGTCTCTAAATTTTAAAAAAAATCAACCTCTTAAGTACACAGGGAAATTTACCAAGACAAATGTTCATATGAAAAATTTCTAGTGGTTTTAATGGACTGAAATTTGATATAATCTATAGCATAATGTAGCATTTATGAATAATAAAGTCTTTGGCTACATCAAGAGAGGACTAGTTTCCAAGACTAGTTGGTAATCTCCCAAGTTTACTCTGCCCTGGCAGACATCACCTGGAGTAATATATTCAAATGACAACATTTAAGCATCAGTGGAAAGAACCAAAGATATCTAGTTTGGAGAATGAATACTTAGGGGGTTGACTTGATAACCGACTTCAAGTAATTGAGAAGTTGTCAGATGGAAGAAAGATCAGCCTTGTTCTGCTTGGTCCTATAAGCCTGAAATATGAGCAATGAGTGGAAGCTGCAGAGACAGATTTAAGTCCTTGCTGTTTAATATTTTTATCAATGATATGGATGAAAGCATAGAAAGAATAAAATTTACAGGTGGCACATAGCTAGAAGAGGATAGCTAATATGCTGCAAGATCAAAATCAAATATCAAAAATATGTCTATGGTCTAAGATAATGGTTCAAATATAGTAATATTAAAATTAGCAAAAATTAATGTAAAATACAAAATTAGTTCAATACATCACTTTCATAAATACAAGGTAGAGAAAAGTTTGGCTAGATGAAAATTCATGATTAAAAAATGTCTGGCATTTTAGTAAACGAGTTGAACCAACAGTGGAAACTTTGAACAAATAGTATATAAATTTTCTCTTTGTTAAGAGGGACAGAATGTCCAGGGCTGAGAAAATGTTTGTCCTATTTTATTCAAAACATTTGAATTATTGTTTCCATTCTGGACCCCACTTTTAAAAAGACAGTAATAGGTGGGAATGCATCCAGGATGGCCAGGATTTGGTTCATGCTATAATACATCTGAACTAAGGCACTCTAGAATAAATATTGCAGAGAAGAAAAGATTTAGGGAGAACTTGAAAAATATATTCAATTAACTAAAGGGCTATCAAGTTAAGAGGATTCAATTTAATACACTTGATTCTAGAGGGCAAAACTGAAAGCAATGGGAGGTCATCTCAAGGAAACTAATTTAGGCTCCATGTAAAGAAAAACTTCTTAGATTAAAATCATCTAAAAATAGAATCGACTGATTCAAAAGGTAATAGTTTCCTCCTCACTGGGATCTTTCAAGGAAGCCATCAATCAATTAACAAGTACTTGCTGGATACTATACTATATTATACTACAGCCATGTATTCTACTTAAGGCAGACATAATCCCTACTCCACCACCACCCCCAAGAAAATTACATTTAAGGTGATTTAATAATTAAATGCAAGCCACATGCAGAATAGATAAAAGGTATCTCAGAGAACAAAGTACCAGCAGCTGGGAAGACCAAGAAGAGCCTCTTGCACAAAGTGATTTAAGAGTTGACTCTTGAAAGATTCCAAAGATTCTAAGAAGTAGAGGTGAGCAGGGAGAACAGTCCAGGAAATAGTCCAAGCAAAGACAAATGGCTTGGAAATAAGAGTATCATATATGAGGAACTGTTTAACTAGTTGTAGATTGTATGGAGAGGAATAAAATATAAGAAAACTGGAAAGATAGGAAGGGATCAAGCTGTGAAGAACTTTAAATGCCAAACAAAATATTCTGTGTTTGATCTTGGAGGTAATGAAAGTATGTTGCTTGGGGGAGAAGAGAGCTGACAAGGGTAGACCCATATTTTAGGAAAGATGATAGAAGATGAATTGGAATGAAGAGAGACTTCTGGAAAGGGGAGAAATTAGAAGGTCAATGAAATCATCAAAGGGAGAAGTTAGGAGACCATGAACATATGTGGTAGCTGTGAAGAGATGGGAACATACCTAAGAGATATGAAAAAAGTAGAAAGGAAAAGATTTGCCAATCAGATATCTTGAGTAAATAAAAATGAATTGTCAATGATGACACCATGATTTTGAACTCCAAGAGACCAGGAGGATGGATTCAGTCTCATCAGCAAGAGGGAAATTCAGAAATAGGAAGAGATGAGGAGAAAGATGATGATGAGTTCTGTAATGGACAGAATTTGATATTCCTATGGAACATCTAATTCAAAATGTCCAATAAGCATTTGATAATGTTAAACTGGAGCTAAGGAGAAGAACTACAGGTGGATATAGAGCTCTGTGAATCATCTGCAATAAAGATAATATTTGAACTGAGATCATCACATGAGATATCAGAGAGTATTGATTCGTATCATTTGTTGTGTCATGGATACCCCCTCCCTTTACAGAATCATAATTGAAGAAAATATTCAATTTCAGTCAAAGATTAGATAAAAGTGAGGAGGCAAGTCAATGTACTCCAAAGAAAGAGCCCTATGTATGAAGAGATAAGAGAAGAGAGTCTACAACGGTGCTTTGGATAGCACAAACAACATATCCCATGTGCTCTACCCTGCACAGACATCACCTGGAGTAAAATATTCAAATGACAACAATGATTGGGGGATAAAAGGGAGTTGACAAGTGTAGGCCCATACTTTAGGAAAAATCACTTGGTAGAAGATGAATTGGCATGAAAAGACACTTCTGGAAAGGAGAGAAATTAGGTCAATGAAATAAACCAAGGAAGAAGTTAGGAGACTATAAACACATGTGGTGACTATGAAGATCCAAAAAAAGAGATTAAAAATGGCAGAACTAAGAGAAAGTAGTGTTGTGAAAACAGCGAGGAGTATCCAGAAGAAGGGAATAAGCCCTGTCAAATGATCATTTACTGAGCATGTTTAAAGGAGATCATTATATAGGTAATGAGAGAGTCGGATGTTGTGTGAGAGCTCTTCTAATTCTGAAATTCTGTAGTTCTCTGAATATAGCAATCATGAGACATGTGAAAAGTGAGATTGAAAACAAAATATTTTTAAAAATCCAAATCACAGTCAGATAAAATATGTCAAACTATACAAAGATGAGGTTTCAAATTTTCAGGATATATTTAACTTAATTCCCAGTATATTGTCCAAGACTAAACTGATTACTAAAGAAATTGTCTGTGGAAGCAATTTTCTGAGGCACTTGGACATGCCTCACGAACTCAAATGTTCTAAGATGTGAAGACTACCATTTAGTTACCCCATTTTCATCCTTCTTCCTCCTACCAGAAATGTTTCCTTTATATAATTTCCTATATGAAAATGACACAATGAATGTGTGAGATGATTTTGTTTTTTCTCTGTAACACAGAATCTATAGAAATAATATCACTTAGTCTGTTTAGGGATTATTTATGAACGTTACCTACTACACTCTCAAAAGATGGAAAAGTTTTAAACCTTCATTATACCACTGCCCTCCAGTGTCTTGGGAATTGACTCTGCATAAGATCTCTTCACCTAATCCCTAGCAGACAAATTCCGTATTGGGGGAGGGGGAAGGGAGAAAGCCTAACCAAAAGAAATATTCTCATTCAGTCATAAATCTGAATATTTCTTTGAAAATGAATGTATGTGAGTCATTTCTACTGTGGTCCTGATATTAGAACTAAGTCTAGAAATTACCCCCCCAAGACTCTCAGAGTAACCTATGCCTTATTCAGTAAACTCTCACAATGTCACTGTGAGCTATGAAGGGATCAAATGATATTAACAACATTTTACAAGTGAGAAAACAGGAACAATAATAATAGCAGTTCATGTTTAGACAGGACTTTAAGGTTTGCAACACACTTTACATTTATCTGATATAAACCTGCCGGGAAGGTATTATTGTTTTTTTTAAAGGCCTATTGATCTGATATTTTACAGGTAAGGAAACAGAGGTTCAGAGAGATCAAGGACCTTGCTCTTAATTATACAGATACTTAATGTCAGGGGCGGCTAGATGGAGCAGTGGATAAAGCACCGGCCCTGGAGTCAGGAGTACCTGGGTTCAAATCCAGTCTCAGACACTTAATAATTACCTAGCCGTGTGGCCTTGGGCAAGCCACTTAACCCCATTTGCCTTGCAAAAATAAAAAAAAAAAAAACTAAAAAAAAAAGATACTTAATGTCAGAGTCAGGACTTAGATCATGGTCTCCCTAATTCTAAGGCTAGTTCTTTATACACTATTCCTAGTTGCCCCTCATCCAGCTTCTTTATATAACCCATACAAAAGCCATTGGCATGTATTATGATTGTGTATGTGGAAATCCCCTCACTTAGGATATCAGAGCATTTAGAAAGACAGATGAGTCTCTGAAATGACTGAATGTGAGTGATGGAGCTCAAAATAAATTTTGCCCCCCACTCCACCTCACTGGTGAATAATTTTATTGGATTCTATGATATGCAAATTTCATTAAAGTCATTACCACTGCCCTGGTCTTCTTAGATTGAAGTTATTATGTGTTGCCATTAAAAAAAGAATATTCTCTCAGGGAAGAAAACTGAGTGTATTTAATTCAAAAACAATATTTGACAAGGTGACCATCTGTTTTTCTTTTCCCACTCAATTTCAAAATGAGTGTACACCAAACCAACTGGATTTCCCATGTGTAGAATGAGATTATTAAATTATTAAATTAAATTACTGTTTTAATTATTAATTATTATTTTATTTTATTATTAAATTAAACTTAAACTATTTCACTCCCTGCCAAAAAAATTTCAGCATCTGGAGAGGGGCAGAAATAATATTGGTGCCCACCTACCAATAAGACCATAGAGTTGCAACCCAACATCAAGAACTACTTTAGCTATATTTGAATAACCAAGACACTTTGCCAAAGGACTGAATAACTAATAAAGAGTTTTCTTCAGGCTTCAGATATAGAGCTATAAAAGAATCTTGGGGTGCAATCTTCCCCATCATCAGGATCAATGGAATGAAATGTCCTTGACTACCAAAGCAAGATAACAAGACACAGATTATCTAGGATACCTTTCTGTCAATCACCCTTGACCACACTTAGATAATATCTCTGACTGGCACTCCAGCCTTAGTCACCCAAGAACCAATGATCCAGCAATTATAGTATCCCATAAGGCCAAGAGAACAGCAATTCATTTTCTTAGAGAACTAAGAACTTCAATAAATCTGAGCTTATATAGACATGAGTATGTAGGCATCAGGGAAAAGGAAGCTCTGCATCACTTCTCTCCTTGGCATCCTCCTGCAAATTTGGCATTTTCTATTTATATTTGCTCATAATTAAGATATCATTTTGCCAGAATCTGAGGAAATAATAAAAGGAGAAAAAAGAGAGTGGATGGAAGAGAATTAGGAGAGAAGAAGAATTAACTGAAACAGGAAAGCAATTTTTAAAAAGGTAAAAAAGCATAGAAAAGGCACAAAGACAATAATGGATTGAAAAATTCAGAATTCAATCAACAATTTGTGGTTTACACAATGCCAAAAAATCCAAACATTTGATTCAATTTGACTGTCCAATTTGGAGTTTTGTTTTGTTGTTGTTGTTGTTTTAAAACTTGGAAGAAAGGATTCTTGTTGAATTGATCTCTTAAATAAGATTGTCACATTTTTAATGATTAAGAGCTATAAAGGAATTTTTTATTTAATAGATTTTAATTTTATATGTGCATTTATTTTTATATTTAGATTTATGTACAGTAGAAACTGCTGGGGTTTTTTTTTCCTTTTTCTGCATTCTTAGTCCATAGAAACATCACAGGCTATTTCAACTCTAACTACCCTGGAGTGTCACAGGAAGAGGAAGCAAAGAAGCCAATCCATTTTGCTTCAGCAACAGTTAGACCTGAAAGGACAATTGGGGGAATATGGGGTCTTTTGTTAAGTTTATAGTCTTTTGGGACATACTGATTTGGGCAGGAAAAAAAACTGGCTGGGTTTTGGGGCAAATACAATCAAACTGTTAAATCACACTCTTCCAATCTGAAACTAGCTCTCTGATGATATTACTGAAATAAATTGCTGACTGCTATTCAATTCTGGAAAGACAGAGGTGAGCAGGAATAAGAATTTAAGGAGAAACATAAAAATTAGGGCTACCTGATCTGTTCCAGTACCGGAGCTATAATGTTAGTATGACAGAGAAATTATTAAATATCCTCAACATGGTTTTAAGGCAGTCACTAAAGGTACAATAGGGAGAACCATTGTTGAAGAAAAGCAAGAAGAGTATGGCTAACATTATGGGCTAGAAGCTATGGAGATCTGACAGACAAGAGACAAATGCTATCGACCAGGAACTGTGGCAAGCTAGAGTACACACCATATATTTTAGAATTCTCAGAGTTAATACTTTTTGAAAGTTTTGGAAAATACATGACTATAAGACAATGAATTTAGACACTAATCTCTGGGAGAGGTTGCTTATTGGAAGATGATATTTTCTATGAATTCTATTTATTTTCTTCCACTTAAAAACTTTCATCTTTAAACTTTGTGAACTATATACTTATAAGGGGAATCCATTACATGGAATCTATAGTGAACTTACTGGATTTTTTGGATAGGGGAATGAGTCAGAATGTGAAAAATCCCTGAACATTTAGCTGCATCCTCCTTGTAATATGAGAGCCTCCCAGCACATAGACTATATGGATATTTATAATTTTCCTTAAATTAAACAAATATAAATTTATTTATATTACCATACTTTATATTTATAAGAATCTTTAGCTGATTAAATGTTTCACTAGAAAGGTTCCTATCATCTAAACACTAAAGGATTAGGGGTGGGGGGGTTTGGCTTTCTGTAATTAATCATATTTTTTATGTTTTACTTTTATATCAATCATTGTTCTTTTTTAAAAAATTATGTCACAGCAGTATCACAGTGAATAAATTTCAAATTCAAAATTATATCTGAAATAGGTACAGAAACACTAGATAAATTCAAGCTTCTAGGCACTCTGGAAATACACAAATTTCTGAAATGTTAAATTCAGTTATTTCATCACATAGCACAAGACTTAATGGATATATGAATATCAAGGATCTATAATTTCATGGATAAGAGAATTCATTGACCTAATGCACGCTGCAATCTATGTGGTGAAAAGACTACAGGACCTAGTCTTCCTAACTGGAAAACCAAAAGTTCATTTCCTGCCTCAAACACTCCCTAGTCCTGGGAACCTGGGCAAATCACTTAAACCACTACCCCAGGTTTCTCAACTGAAAAATAAGAGATAATTATAATGTTTACCAAGAAAATTCCAAATGGGGTCATGAAGAGTCAAATATAACTAAAACAACTGAACAACAACAAAAATAATGTTTACCCACCCAGGATTGCTATGCAGATCAAATGAGATATTTGTAAAGTCCTTTATAAATCTTAAAGGGCCATATAAATGCTATTATTGCTAAGGCAGCTAGGTGGCACAACAAATAGAGTACCAGGCCTGGAGTAAGGAAAACTCATCTCCTTGAGTTCAATTATGAGCTCAGACATTTTCTAGCTGTGTTACCCCTAGGCAAATCATCTCACCCTGTGTGCCTCAGTTTCCTCATCTATAAAATGAGTTAGCAAAGAAAATGGCATAACACTTTAGTATCTGTACCAAGAAAATCCCAAATGGAGCCATGAAGAGTCAGATAACACAAACTAAACAACAACAAAATGATTATTAATATCATTATTATTAGGAAGTCATCTGGATCACAAAAAAAGGTTAATTTTCCCCTGGTCAAACAGTAAATCATGCTACTTCTTGCCTACCTAGTAGATGCTTTACATGGTTAATGAATGAATGAATCTATACCTTAAAATTGGGCATTCAAATTAGGGAAAATATTGTTGAGAACTCTGTCTAGAAAAATTAAACTTTTGTTTCACCAGAGACACTTGGGATGGATTGATCTTTCTAGAACCCTCACCCCCACTGCTGAATGAGATGCTGTCACAATACAATAGAATTTCAGTCTTAAAGGGAGGAAAGACCTATAGTCAAAACCTCCCTCCATCACTTATTATCAGCAAGATCATGAACAAGTCACCAAACTCCTCTCTAAATACATAAAATCTGCATTGCCTATTTCAGAGAGTTGCTACAAATATCAAATGAAATAATATATGTAGATACTGATATATTAGAAAATAACTAAAGAAATTTTGGTGCAGGAATATAATGGAATATTACTGTGCTGTAGGAAATGATGAATGGACTAAATACAGAGAAGCATGAAAAGACCTACCTGAACTGATGCAGAATGAATCTAAACAAAGAAAATATAGACAATGACAATAATGTGCACAAATGCAAAAAGCAAGTGAAAATTAATGACCCGAGTTCCTGATATATTTGTTGTTTAGTTGCTTTAGTTCTGTGACTCTGTGTTGCCATTTGACAAACAAAATCCAAACCTGCCTCAATAGAAGAAATGTTAAGAAATCCTATCAAACTTTCATCAAAGTACTGATTGGTTGTACTAATTTTTCCTCTTTTTCTTCTTTTTTTGTCTTTAAAAATATTTCTTTGCTAACATATAGATCTCACTAAGAGTAGAGAAGAGTTGCTGTAGAAAACTATGAACCTATATAGAGCAAAAACCTTCAGTAAAATTTCTTTTGTAAAAATGGTGAAACAGTCATTACCCTCAAGGAGCTTAAATTGATATTGATTGAATACAATATTCTCAGAAATAAGTAAATGGAGACTGCATAAAGATAAATATGAATTTATTTCAGGGGTCATGAAATCATAAATAATTAGAACTGGAAGGAACCTCGGAGATCATCTTGTTCAAGAAATAGAAACAGATCCCTAGGGGTACAGTGACTTGCCCTTGGTCACAGAGTTAATTAAGAAAGAGCCAGGTGCAAAAATGTTTCTCTTGATTTCTAATCTAGTTTTCTCGTCATGATGTTACACAAGAAATTCTGTTCCCAAAGGATATTCACAAGTTTGAGGTTTTTTTCTCAACATCCTTCACTCCAGCTATCAAACTGATTTTCCTAAAGCACAGATCTAACCATATTCTAATCCATTCAATCAACTGCAGTAGCTTCTTATAACCTCTAGGATCAAATATAAAAACCTCTGTTTGGTATTCAAAGTCCTTCATAATCTGATCCCCTCCTACCTTCCCATTCTATTTACACCTTACTCCTCTTCCCAAGCTCTTCAATTCAATGACACTTGACTTCCAGTTATTCCTCAAGCAAGACACTCTATCTCCCAACTCCAGACATTGATTCATACCTGAAATTAACTCATCTCTGGCTCCTGACTCTCTTGGTTTCCTTAGAGTCACAACTGAAGTTCCATCTTCTATAAGAAGCCTTTCCTTATCCCCCTTAAAGCTAGCACTTTCCCTCTGAAATTACCTCCAATATATCCTATATAGGTATGTATGTATGTATGTATGTATGTATGTATTTATGTATGTTTTCATGCTGTATCCCCCATTAGACTGAGATCCTTGAAAGCAATGACCCCAGTGCCTGAATTGTTGCTGAGTTGCTTTAGTTCTGTGATTCTCTGGGTCACCATTTGACATGTCTCCAAAAGTCAATGACTCCATCTGGGATCTTCTTGGCAAAGAGGATAAAATAATTTTCCATTTCTTCTTCCAGTTCATTTTACACATGAGGAACCTAAGGCAAATAGGGTTAAGTGACTTGCCCAAGGTCAAACAGCTAATAAGAGAATAGATTTTAACTTGGTCCTCCTGACTACAGGGCTGGCACTTTATCCACTGAGTAACCTAACTTCCCTGGTATATAATAGTTGCTTAATAAATGTTTATTTACTGGTTGATAGAATGATAAAAAAACTTATAATGATTTTAGTTAAGTATTAGGAAAAAGGGGAAGAACAAACAAGAACCCTAAAATCAAAGTTCAAGGTTAACCTCAAAAGTTAATTAGCCCAACACTTACTGGGCAGGAATCTTCTACAACCTCCCAAAAAAGCATCTCCTAGCATCCATTTCATCTGAGATAAGAAATATGAGGTGGATGTAGAAAGATGGTGAGAAGGAAGTAATGAGGACAGCCAAAGCAGATCTGTAGTTGAGTTGTTTTTCCATTTTCCATTTGGGAAGTTATCCAAGAATCTTATTTCTTTCTGCCTTCCTTTTGTTCATTTCATGAGTTGTTAACCAGTGGGGAAAGGGGAGATGGCGTATGAAGGAAGAAGGTGGAGAATTCCCTTTGGTCAGTTTTTATTCCTGTCTGAACATCTAGTAAAAGGTTATGGAAAGAATGGAAATAAATAGACAAAATGAGGCATTTGGCACACTTAACAAACTGAATTACTTAATGTGAACTCTGCCATCACTTTAAAGAGTTGAGTTTGCAAGCTCAAGTTAAATAGGACTTAAGAAGGATTTCAAATGGAAGCACAAAGTGGTTTCACAGTGCCCTGAGAAGCCTTCCTAATCCACCTTTTGGCAGGGCAATTTAGATTCAGCTATTTTTCAAATTGGATGAATAAATGGACTACAGTATCTAGTTCTTTTAAATCTGATTTATGCTAAAAGTGCATAAAATGTTGAAAATTAGTACTTTGGTAAGCATTAATTTTCTGGTGTCTATGATAAGCTTCCTCACAGAACCCCAAAAGACCATCCTTGACAATGAACCTCCCAACTTTTGAGATGTAATGATACTTTACTCTTAAATCTAAATTCTACTTTTATACACTTTCTCAGTTCTAGTACACCTTCTTTATGAACATGCTCTCATGATAGATAATAAAGTTCTCCCTTATGGGAACCTCTGGAAAGGGTTTGTAAATGATAGAATGTCATGACATGCATAAATCCTTCACATTTCTATTTCATATAGTTTTTATTTAAATAAGTGGGAGGCAGTAAAAAGGTATGGGAAGAATGGGCTAAAAGACTGGGTATCATATAGATGCCCTCTTTTCTGATGCTGCTGACATGATAAATCTAAAGAATTCTAGTACCCCTGTATCTATAGCCAGGAACAGAATTCTACCCACGTATACTGTTTTAGGGAACCTTTGAAGACAGGCAAATACAGATAGCACTTGTACTTTCTCTGTAGTAGTTTCCCTGAAGGGTGTCATTCATGCTTTGATTTCTCTGACCATGTCTTCAGAGCACCTTCTGTTACTGCCAAAACTAGTCTACTGTGGGGGAAAATAATGCCAAGCCAAAGAGTTTCATGTTTCCGTCTCAAAATGAAGAGTTGGGATGGGGAGACAGATGGAATGTGTGTGGGAGCAATGCACACAAGAAAATATGGTAGTTACAAAGGATAAACTAATTTCTCCATTGGATACCTACCAGAGAGCCCACCACTTAATTCCAGAAATGTTTTTTTTACAAGTTGGACTAGGTCACCTCCCACTAAGGTTTAAAATTCTATGTTCTGTTGATTCTCCTATGCATGCCAATCAAAACACTTCACACCCTCCTTGTGGATCTTTCCAAGCTAAAACACCAACAACAAACCCACAACACAATCAGTTCCAGTGGCATTTCACGCCCCGTATCAGTTAAAGAGCTTAAAACAGGAAGCACCATTTTCCAAATTGAAAATGTTTGAATGGGCTGTCAAAAAGCCTCTCAGTAAATGTGTTCCATCCAACAGCAACAAACCCTGTGCAAACAAATCAAGTGGTGCAGAAATCCTTTGCACAAGATGATAGGTGAGGCCTCCATGCTGACACTGTATGCAAGCCAAGTTTTCATGTACTTTGATGGCTGACCTCCAACTCTTGACATATTCATTATATTCCAGCATGTCGGGTGCAGATTGCATTGAAGTGATGACAGCTACAAGACAGGCAACGAGGAATATGGGCATTCTGGCAACAGGTGGCCTTTTACTTGTACCAGGAAAGTTAATCTAGTTTATCATCAAAGTGTATTATGTTCAAGGAGCGTCATGTTTTGAGAGTTCTAGTGTCAGATCAAATAGAGGAAGCATTCTTCCATGGAATGTGACATTTTGGGGTAGACCAAGTCTTTCAAACCACTCCATTGTTTATGCTTGATTTAAAGCTGTTAAGTTCTTCTGCCGACTCAGGGTTTCCATTACAAGCTCCAAATTATAGTTTGCATTTCCTGTCAGGAACCTGTGTGATGCAGGACGGTTACCTGCTAACCTTGAGAAATCAACTGTATCTCCATTGTAGTATAGGTTATTGTTGATGGTCCTAATTGCTCCACCTAAACCACCCCACACCCATCTTCCAAAGAATTAGTTCTTCGAGTTAAAAGCCAGTATCATATTTATCAGAACACCTTTGATTAGATCCACTTCTGACACATCCATGATGTCTGGAAAATCACTAATCTCTCCAGTCATCTCTCAAAAATTATAAGTTGAAGAGCAGATGTAGTCTGTATTGTGAAAGGGCATTTTTAGGAACAGGATTTCAGAAAAACCTGGAAAGACCTAGATGAACTGATGTTGAGTGAAATGAGCAGGAGCAGAAGAATATTATACACACCAACAACAACATTGGGTGATGATCAGTTATGATTGACTTGTTCATTTCAGCAGCACAATAATAAGCAATTCTAAAGCACTTGTGATGGAAAACACCATCTATATCCAGAGAAGGAATTGTGGTATTTAAATGAAAGTTTACTCTCCTCAATTTTTAAAAGATGCATTATGTATTATGTCATTTTTCTCTCTAATTTTTCCTTCTATTTAGATTTGATTCTTTCTTCACAACATAATATAAATCTTCATTCAGCATAGTTGCACTTGTAGAGTGTATATTAGATTATTTTCTATCGGGGGAGGGGAGAGAGAAGGAAAATGTAAAACTCAAAGCAAAAAAAAAAAAAATGATTGGTGAAAACTACCATTGCATGTAGTTGGAAAAGCAAATGAATTTTAAAAAGAGAGAGAAAGAACATTTTTTGCATTGGGAATTTTCCATGAAATTGGGAACTTTTCCATGAAATCATAAGTCCAGTTCAAAAATTTTTAAAAATTAAAGTAAATATAATCAAAAGAAGTCTCCACCTCAATATTATGGTATATTATAAAGAGCAAAGTAAAGCAATTTGTGAAGCTAAATCATAATTATGGTTACAAATTATAAATAAGGGAATAAATACCTCTGGGAAAAAGACTGAATTCCCTTTTAATTTAACTTTGGGATTTGGAGCAGGAAGTTATTCCTCCTTCATGAAAATCCCATTTAATGTAGTGATTATATTAACTTGCCATCCCTATATCCATAGTTGCCATTCAAATTAGATGATTATATTCTACAATTTGAACTTTGTTGAGTCTACTCTCTTTTTATTTGGATGACAGAGGGAAGCAGTTTTCATTTCCTAAGTAAATAACCATCTCAGGTAAATTCACTAGTCAAAAGGGTCTTTCCTTCTGAATGATCACCAGGAGGAAGAGGATCATAATATCATTTTCATTATTTATACAGTACTTGCCTACTTTAAGATTGCTCCAATCGATATCATTTTACAATTTTCCTGTTATAATCAAGCCCCACAAAAAATGTGAAACCCCACTGTAACATTACATGACCAATCACTCATTTACAAAATTTCCTCTTTGGAGCCAAGTGAAACCAACATTGTGTGTCTTTCAAAAAAAAATTCCCTTAATCCCTTTTTTTAAACCAGAGACATTTTCTGAAATGCCTCTCATCCTTATTGAACCCTCACTTCTAACAAAGGAAAGCAGTCAAGTAAAACACACAAAACAACATTTAGTATCTACAACCTACTCACCCATAACTACAGAGGAGGAAGGAGATATGTTTTCTCATCTGTCCTCTTGAACCTGTATTGCTCATTGTGTTTAATCCAAGCTCAGTTTTCTTTATTATTGTCTTCATTAACATTATTGTAATCATTGTGTATTATTCTGTATCAATTAACACAATCTTCACACTGACATCATGGTTTTTTTTAAACCAATTAACAATGTAAGGTGGGGAATTCCTGTACACGAATCTTTCTTCTCAAGAACAACCAAAAGTATTTTTCTAAGCAAAATCAACCTAATCCATTGCTATCCCAACCTGGTTTACCCACTGTAAACCTCTACGGCTGAACTAAAAGCAATAAGAATGAACATGAAAACAAATAGAGAAAGGTACTTCCTCAAGCTGTCTCATGTGGTTTCTTACTCTGGTTGATACACAGTCTGAAGAAGCAAATGGCAGCTGACTTATTTCTGGTATCAGTTTCTGCTCTATCTGCATTATGCTGGCCACATCTCCAACCCTGACTAGAAAGTCCAAGTAACTTTTGGGCATTTGATACAGATGAGCAATTCTTGCCCAGAACCACAAACCACAGAGCTAGTTCTTCTTCTGGTGGTTAAACATTTAAAAGAAAAAGTATTATCTCAGTCAAAGAAACAAAGGCCAAGTACAGTAGTTTTATTCTTTTGCTATTTTGTGGTGTTTTAAGAAATTGGGGCAGCTGAACAGTTGAGTTGCGGAAATCACTAAATATTCCCAGTTACTAGAATTGTGTATGGACAGTCATCAAAGCAGAAAGAAAAGGAGTATTGTTGATGATGATTGAAGGCTGACCAAATTGTATTGCTGACATCCATTTTGTTATCCTGGAAGAGAGGAAGGGCGAAAAATAGAAAGGGGAGGAAGGGGGAAAAGCGAGAAAGAAGGAGGAAAGAGGGAAAGAACAGATAGAAAAAGGGAGAGGGACAGATACAGAAAGACAGAAACAGAGTCAGAATCAAGAGATACTTATCGCTTTAAAACATTGCCTTTTTGTAAATGTTTCTATTCAGTGAGAGTGTGTGTGTGTGTGTGTGTGTGTGTGTGTGTGTGTCTGTGTGTCTGTGTGTCTGTGTGTCTGTGTGTCTGTGTGTGTCCCTTGGAATAATCTTGTGAGCTAGGTCAGGTTGCCAAACTTTTAGAGGCCATGGGCAAAGAAAGCATCAAAGGGATATTGGAATGATAAGTCTGAGACACAAACGTTAGCAAAAAACTATTTCTTTGATAGCATTTTCCAACATTTCCTTCTCCTTAAGGACAAATAAAAGTATAAAGTCTCAGGCTAAATTAAGGGGACTTCTCAAGAGTACTAAACTGAAATACTCTGATCTGTCATTCTCCTCCAGTCTAAGTTCATTATTTTCTTTTTAAAGGACTTGGTAGACAGTTGTTAAATTAATCATATTTATGTGCATAAAATGATAACTCCCTCAAAAAAATCACCTTAGTAGCAAAAATACAAAATTCAACCTCCTTTAAAAAGGTGAAATTATCTTGCTCTATAAAAATCCTAGTAGAAAGTGAAAAATGTGAAAGGCAAAGGAAATTTTTATATAAATTGATTCCAAACCTTGGAGATTATTTCTTTACAAGATAAATTGCTAAGGAAAAACAGATCTAACACAATCTACCATTACCCCAGGGTCATTGAGTACCCAAGATATTCAATGGTTAGCTAAAATTCAGTACCATTGTACACAAGAGAGTCAATAACTGCCCATGTTTCATACCCTGAATCCATATTCCAAGAGGCATGCCAGTTAGTTCAAGCCAAAACAAGACTTAGTGAACCCTGTAATAGCCACTCTGGAAGGAATGAGATCTCAGGATGTAGAAAAATCTTGAATTATGGAAAAAAGATATGTTAACCCTAAATAATCCCCACAAGTTCCAAGCCAGGATGGGAGAGAATTAATGCAGATATTCTCAAATGTATATGGTAGATTAGGAATCAGCCTGAGTCCAAAGATTTTATGAAAGGTAGCAATAAACTTTTGAAAAACATCATTATCAATTGATAACACCTTTCACTTCCACTGATTTTCCTTGCCTCATTGCTTCATCCCAGTTTCCCATCTTTGTAGGGAGATGGAATGTCTTCTAAAGAGTCTGATCATGTACTGATTCAAAAACACTTTAAAAGTATTTCTGTAACTCCATTTTGAAACTACTTTCAAATTATAATTGCAGGTCTCTTGTCCATCTGTGTATTAATTTGAATTTATTTCAAACACTATTAAACTTTAAATAATAGAAGTTTACTATCCTTTGCCTCTTATTCTATTCAAAGGTTGTTGAATCTAATGACTGTTTTACAAGAAAATGACTTCTTTAAAAGCCCTAATTTCAATGAAGACTAAATATAGATCCTACAGCCTTAGTTAATCTATTTACAAATTCATCCTGCATCTCAGGAATCAAACTAGGTTATGAAGGGGAAAAACTTATGCCATCTGAAAACCTTTTATACTACTTTGGTGAGGAGTATATTTTACTTTTTCACAAAGCCCATCTTTTGAAAAGATTAAAGAATATTGTGTTATTATTTTCTTGGCAAATTAAAATGAAATCACCAACTTGGTCCATTCAGAATAATATTTATGAAGATAATCCAGGTGCTCAAGGTTCTGTACTTAGTCAATTGACACAATTAAGCTGAAAAAGACATGATCTCTCCCTTCTTTATGCATTTACAATCTAATATAAACATAGATAAAACAGACATATCACTCTGTTTAAAATGTAAAGAAATGGGAGTATAGCTATGAACTTATAAACTCAGAAATAAAAGTCCATTAAACCAAATATAAACTCTTGAGATACTGCTAAATCTCAAGATGATCCCTTTTTATCTAGAATTACTCTCACTCAATGAAGGTTTGGACTCTGAGATGGAGTTCAGAACACAGTCCCCCTTTCATACACTATCTTCTGAATCTTTGGGAGTTCTCTTAAAAATGTTTGCTGGCTTGGTAAATAAAATCCTTCAAGTGGCTTAAGAAGTCTAATGTTCACTCTTCAGAATTGAATTCCAAAGCCATTCCTATATAGCAGGGAAATTATGTTCAGAGAAGGAAAGAAGTTGTGCATATTCAGATGCCTGTAAAATTTCCAAACAGATCAGTGCAATGAAATGTTTCAGAGGTATGTGTGCTTTGAATCATGTTGTACTACTATGACAGGAGATGTCCAGCCATGAAAATTAATTAATATTTAATCAAGACAGCCCAAAAGAGTTAGCCCAGAGGCTTGCAGAGAATTTCCTTTCCCCTCTCCATTGCTTCTTGATTGGCAAAGGGTGCACTCAAGTCTTGTCTGATTGACAGATGTCAGCTATCTCCAGTACTAAATTAATAATGAAGAATGGTCAGACTACTAGCATGAATAAAACACCTTGGCCTGTAGGGTATTAAAGTGGCATCATTGCAGACAGGTTTTGTTTAGATGAAGACTCAGGGGAGTTTTATAGTTATTATTTAGGGAATATGCCCTGCATCATATGGTTGCATGATCTTTATTTTTGTAATTTCATAGTACCATTAGAATACACATACGCATACACACATACACACACACACACACACACACACACACACAGACATATTCATAGAGGGACATTTTCTTCTCTGAAATTTGTATTATGCTAGCACATGAATCAGATTGTGAAATAGATTGCACAAATGATCATACAGTAGCGTCAAGCCAATATATTCTTCAAATTCCAGGGGTGCCTATTGGGCATCCCCAAAACAGAATGCTTTCAAGTATTCCTTTACCTTCAGGGTTTCAGATAACAATTAGTGGTTTTCTTTTCAGGGAGAGAAGGAGAGAAGGGGAGGAGGGGATTTGGAGAGAAGAATAGCTTTCCAAAGACAAAGTGAGGCAAGAAATCCATTTTCCGCTATTCCCCCAAAGAACTAGAAAAAATGACTGTGGATATTTGAGGCATATGCTAATGAAAACATTCCCAGGATACCTGAAACAAGAGCAGGAGAGTTCCCTGCTGTTCCATGTTTGTATTTAGAGTAATGTTAGAATGTAATTAAAAGGATTGTTGTGAATTCCTGATTTCAGCAACTGTTAGCCTAATTTTCTTTGCAGTATTTTTTTCTATTCCTGAAATACTCCCTAGTATCCCAAAGAATGTTGATATTTACAAACTAGGCATCGGCATTTCTATTCAATTAGTGTTATTACAACTCATTCCAAAAGAATTTTATACACATACTCGAAGCAAATATAGCTAGTTGAGTGTGTATGTTTGTATGTGTATAATAATTACCCCCCTTATTTTGAAATTCTCAATACTAAACCCTTCACTAAGAGGTATATAAGAAATTTCATGAACAGGAGAAAGAATATAAACATAAGAAAACGTGAAAAATAAATTTATTCTTTGTGACATTTCTATGCATTCAGATTGAATTGATTTTTATGAATTCTCTCATAAAGGAAGACTTTGAAATCTTTGAATGCTATGTGAAATAGCACTTTAATTTACATGCCAGAAAGTAAAAAAGATAGTGATAAATATATTTGTGTAAGCCAGATCTCCTAGCATTTAAAAATATTTAAAATTGTTCTTGCTATGGCAGTTACTATCTAAATACATAGTAAAAAACTAATATACTAGAGAAAGCTTTACAAATTATGGTAAAAGATTTTATTAAAGTCACAAATGAGATTTTAGATAATCCACAAATGTGGACAAACACAAATTCAATCCAACATATCTTTATTCAGAACCTACCATGGGCAAGGCTCTGTACTTGAATGACAGAAAATTTCATGCTGGAAAGAAAATAAAATCCATCTCTGATGATCTTTTTGAAAGGTTCTATTTGTTCTAGAGCACTAGATTTGGGAGGCTATTTTTTTCTTGTTGTTTTTTTTTCCTTTTTCCAACTATAACTAAATAAGCTTTGCGGAGCTTCCTTTAAGTTTAAGGAAAAAAATATATACTGGGTTATGTTGAGACTATATACAGATATACTCTCGGTCTTGAGCAAACTAATTTTAACAGTCAAGTTACACATTAGAGAAAGTGGGGAGCATAGACACAGACAGCTCTCGTAACAGGGGTGTTAACAAGCTCTGAAAGTAGGCAGTAATTAACAATTGAATTGTACAAATAATAATGGATTTTTCAGCCTGTGGAGAATATAAATGAAGCCTAGCATCCAAGAAGCATCATGGCATAGCATTATAGATTTAGAGCATGGATTTAGAGCTGGAAGAGACCTTCACAGGTCAGTTAGTCCAATCCTCTCACACTATAGGAGAGGTAAGTGAGGCCTAGGGTCATAAAGGGACTCATTTGTCCAACATCACGAAGGTAATAAATAGCAAAACTATGATTCAAATGTAGGTCCTTTTTCTTTTCTTTTTTTAAGTATATTTAGCATTTTATTTTTCCCCAGTTATTTGAAAAAAAATTAACATTCATATTTAAAAGCAAGCATCAAATTCTCTTTCTTCCTCCCTCCCCACCTCCCTTTATTGAGAAAATAAGCAATTCAATATAAGCTATGCATGTGAGGTAGTGCAAAACATTTCCATAAAAATCATGTTATGAAAAAATATAGACACTCCCCAAAAATTGAGACATTAAAAGGTTTTATAAAAATATGTTTCAATCTGTATTCAGATACTATCTCTGGGCATGGATAGAATTTTCCCTCAAAAGTCCTTCAAAAACAATGTAAAGACTAATAGACTGCCTTCTGTGTGGGGCTGGGGAGCAAGATTGGGGGGAAATTATAAAGTTCAAATAAATAAGCAATTTTTTTAAAAAGTCCTTCAAAGTTGTCTTGTACCATTGTATTGCTGAGAATAGTGAAGCCATTCACAGCTGATCATCTTACAATATTGCTTTTACTTTGTATATAGTACATTTCACTTTGCATCAATTCATGTAAGTCTTTCCTGGTTTTTTTGAGAGCATTCTGCTCATCATTGCTTACAATACAATAGTATTCCACCATAATCACATAATACAATTTATTTTACCATTCCCCAATTAATGGGCAATCCTTCAATTTCCAATTATTTGTCATCAGAAAAGAGTTACTATAAAAATGTGTGCTTCCATTCTTTTCATTTTTTCATTTTTTTTGTTTTTGCTTCATCTCTTTTGAGATGAAGACCTAGTAGTGGTATTGCCAGATCAAAGGATATGCATGGTTTTAGAGCCCACTGGCCAAACTTCCAAATCCTTCTACAGAATGGTCAAATCAGTTCACAACTTCACCAACAATTCATTAATGTCTCATTTTTCCCACATGCCCTCCAATATTTCTCATTTTCCTTTTCTGTCCTATTAGCAAATCTAATAGGTATGAGAATTGTTTTAATCTGCATTTCTCCAATCTATAGTGAGTTAGAGTATCTTTTCATTTGACTACAGATAATTTTGATTACTTCATCTGAAAACTGTTGATATCTTTTGGTTACATAAATTGGGAAATGACTCTCATTTTTACAAATTTGACTCAGTTCTCTATTTGTTCAAGAAATGAGGCCTTTATAAGAAAAACTTGCTTCAAAATTTTCTTCAGTTACTAATGCTAACTATATTTCCTTCCAGTTCATTTCTCCCCTGTTTATTCTGATCTATCCTTTCATGAATCTCCTCAAAAGTGTTTCATTTCTGACCACTCCTCTTTAATCTGTCCTTCCTTCTAACACACACCACCTCTTCTGAATGTAAACAGTTTAACTTTATTAAGTTTCTTATGATTTCCCTTTCCTATTTGCCTTTTATACTTCTTTTTAGTCTTGTATTTGGAAGTCAAATTTTTTGTTCTGCTCTGATCTTTCCATCAGTAAAGATGAACGTCCCCTAGTTCACTGAATATTCATCTTTTCCCCTGAAAGATTATGCTCAGTTTTGCTGGGTAGACAATTCTTCATTGAAATCCAAGTTCTTTTACCTTCTGGAATATCATATTTCAAGCCCTCTGTAACATAGAAGAGGCTAAATCTTCTGTTGCCCTGACTGTGGCCCCATAACATTTGAATTGCTGTTTTTTCCTACCTGCTTGCAATATTTTCTCCTTGACCTGGGAGCTCTGGAATTTGGCTCTACTATTCCTGGGAGTTTTTATTTTGTGATCTCTTTCAGGAGTTGATCTTTTAATTTCTATTTTACCCTCTGATACTAGAATATCAGGGCAGTTTTCTTTGATAATTTCTGGAAAAATGAAATCTAAGCTCTCTCTTTTTTTTATCATGGATTTCAGGTAGTCCAATAATTTTTTAATTATTTCTCCTCAATCTATTTTCCAGGTCACTTAGTTTTCTAATTAAATATTTTGCTTTGTCTTCTATTTTTTCATTCTTTTGGTTTTGTTTGTTGTTTCCTGACTTTTTATAGTCATTATCCTCCATTTGCTCAACTCTAATTCTTTTCTTTTTTTTAAGGTTTTTGCAAGGCAAATGGGGTTAAGTGGCTTGCCCAAGGTCACACAGCTAGGTAATTATTAAGTGTCTGAGACCAAATTTAAACCCAGGTACTCCTGACTCCAGGGCCAGTGCTTTATCCACTACACCACCTAGCTGCCCCTCAACTCTAATTCTTAAGGAATTATTTTCTTCAGTGAACTTTTTTGTCTCCTTTTCCATTTGGCCAATTCTACTTTTCAAGGCACTTTTTCTCCTCATTGGTTTTCTGAGTCTTTTATAAATAGCAAATTAAAGTAAAAAAAGCATTGGACAAAGGAGAATCTGAGTTCAAATTTCATATCAAACATTTATTAGTTGTGTGATCCTGGATAAGCCAAGTATTCATCAGTAAATGAGATCAGATTCTATGATTTCCAAAATGTTTTTCTTCTTAGCATTAAAACCATGATGCCATGACTTCAGAAACAACACTGTTTTCATCAAACTATTTAACAGATAGGATACTGATCACTGAATCAGTTTTAGGTTCAGCTTGGTGACCTGTACATCAAAGAACTTCAAAGACTTTTTAATCTCCTAAATCGTAAATGAGCTTCATTTGGCAGTGATGCAGGAAGTTTCCAAACTAGGAGTTCCCCTAATGAGAGTGAAAGCTTTGCAAACTTTAACAGTTATTTTTTTTTTAGGACAAATATAATAATGTTCTGAAAACTGTAAATAACTACAGGATAAAATGACCTTTTCATGGAAGTGGCACTTCTTTACTATGAGACTAACAATCATAACCTAAGTAACATAAGCCACATTTAGCTATAGGCAAGAGTAGATAACTGAATTTTCATTCAAATCTAAGTGTATCATAGTCCAAAAACTTAGTCTTCAAATTAATTTCTCCCATAAAACTTTAAAATCACTTCATCATATTTATGTTTGTAAAAATACACAAGAATTGTTATATCCTTTTTTTCCTTCAAAAATGTATGTCAAAAATCATAGTTTATTATAAGCCCTGAAATGGCCTAAATTTGAGGTATCATTTGTTGCAATTACAGGATTTTTAATTTTAAAAAAAAATTGGAGGGGACAGAGCCAAGATGGTGGAATAAAGGCAAAAATTCCCACAAACTCTCCCCCAGAATACTCCAAATACCTTTAAAGAATGACTGTAACCAAAGTCTAGGTAGAACTCACAAAAAAAAAGACTGAATGAAACAATTTTCCAGCCCAAGACAACTTGGAAGATCCATGGGAAAGACCTATTACACCAGGGTTAGAATGGATGGCAGCACAGAACTGCACCAGTCATACAGGAACAGCCCATGGGGTGGGAAAGAGAGTAGTGGGAAGGGAGAAAGACAAAGTACCTGGGGGCATCTGAATCCATGGTAACACTGGCAGTTTCCAGACCTTTCAGCCCAAGGATTACCAAGGACAATTGGGGAAAACTCTGCCACACCAGGGTAAGAATGGAGCCCAGTCTGGCACAGACCTTGGCACAGCCCCACCGTCAGAACCAGAAGCAGGCCTGGGGAGCCAACCCACAGGAAGCTACCTGGAAGCTGCTTCCAGAGCACTCTCAGTCTATAGATGGTAAGGGGTCCAAGGAGACTGCAGAAGTCTCTATTCTAACTCTGAGGCTTTGCCCATACTCATATCCAGGGTTCAGTCTGGGACCCAGTCTTAAGAAAAGGAGTTGTATTGCCACGGTAGAGCAGGGACTCTCCTCACATTTCCAGGGCAGAGAAGAATGCTTGTGGTCAACCACAGACCAGAGCACAAGACAAGAAAGCAGTCAGAGTTTGTCATTAGACCTTGGGGGATTAAGGTTCCTGGGGGGTGTTCCTGAAAACATTTGTAAAAACCCTCAGAAGTTTGGGACAGTGTGTTCTCCTCTCCAGAAGTAGAACCCCAGCTTAACAAAGACTTAAAATTAAGTCAAAGTCTGGGAAATGAGCAAACAACAAAAGAAAAAAAAATAGATGATTACTTTGGTCCCATGGAGGATCAGAAGATAACAAAGAGAAAGCTTTTGTATCCAAAGCCTCTAAGAAAAAACATGAATTGGTCTCAGGCTATGGAAGAGCTCAAGAAAGATTTTGAAAATCAAGTAAGGGAGGTAAAGGAAAAATTGGAAAGAGGAATGAGAGGAATGCGGGAAAATCATGAAAGCCAAGTCAGCAGCTTGGTGAAGAATTATAAAAAAAAATACTGAAGAAAATAACATCCTAAAAACCAGTTTGAGTCAAATGGCAAAAGCAAGTCCAAAAGGCCATGGAGAAGAAGAATGCCTTAAAAAGAAGAATTGACCAAATGGAAAAGAAGGTACAAAAGCTCTCTGAAAAAAAAATAATTCTTTCAGATGTAGAATGGAGCTAAGGGAAGTGGATGACTTTGTGAGAAATCAAGAAACAATAAAATAAAATCAAAAGAATGAGATACTAGAAGAAAATATGAAAGATCTCATTAGAAAAACAACTGACCTAGAAAACAGAACCAAGAAAAAAAGATCCTAGAGTCCATTTTTCAAGAAATTCTCCAGGAAAATTCCCTGATATCCTAGAAGCAGAGAGTAAAATAGAAATTAAGGGAGTCCACCAAACACTTCCTAAAAGAAACCCCAAAATAAAAACTCCCAGAAACTTTATAGTCAAATTTTAGAACTCCCACATCAAGGAGAAAATATTACAATCAGTCAGGAAGAAACAATTCAAATAATGTGGAGCTACAGTCAGGATAACACAAGATTTAGCAGCATCTACATTAAGGGCTCACAGGGCTTGTAATATGATATTTATGAAGGCAAAAGAGCTTGAATTACAATCAAGCATCAACTACTCAGCAAAACTAAGCATATTCTTTCTGGGGAAAAGATGGAACATTCAATGAAACAGGGGGCTTTCAAACTTTTCTGATGAAATGACCTGAGCTGATCAGAAAGCTTCATTCCCAAGTATAGGAGTCAGGCGAAGCATAGAGGACAGGAAGGGCAAATTATGAGGGACTTAGTAATGTTGAACTGCATGTATTCCTGCATGGGAAGATGATACTGATAATTCATATGAACCTTCTCATTTATTAGAGCAGATAGAAGGAGTTTATATAGACAAGGCACAGGATGGAGATGAATATGAAAGTATAATGTAGTTAAAGATGGAGTTAATGGGTAAGAAAGGATGTATTCAAAGATGGGGAAAGAAGAGGTAGAATGGGGTAAATTATTTCACTTAAAAGAGACAAGGAGGGGCTGCTAGGTGGCTCAGTGGATAGAGCACTGGCCCTGAAGTCAGGAGGACCTGAGTTCAAATCTGGCCTTAGACACTTAATAATGACCTAGATTTGTGGCCTTGGACAAGTCACTTAACCCCATTTCCTTGCCCCCCCCAAAAAAAACTAAAAAAAGAGACAAGGAAAAGCTTTTGCAATGGAATGGAAGAGGGGAAAGGTGAGGGGGAGTGGGTGAGCCTTTAAGGAAATAACACACACACAGACACTCAACTGAGTATATAAATCTATCTTAACCTAGTGGAAAAAAAAGAAGAGAAAAGGGATTGAATAAAGGAGACAGGGGAAGGGGAAATGGGTAGGTAATAGAAGAGAGGGAAGATTATAAGAGAAGGTAGTCAGATACAACACACTTTTGAGAAGAGACAGGGTGAAAGGAGAGAGAGAATAGAATAAATGGAGTGGGGAGAGATAAGATGGAGGGAAATACATTAACAATAGTAACTGTGGGAAAAAAATATTGAGGCAATTCTTTTGAACTTAAGATAAAGAATGCTATTCATCCCAAAGAAAGAGCTCACAGTATCTGAATACAGACTGAAGCACACTTTTTCTTCTCATTTTATTTTTCTTGAGGTTTCTCTTTCTTTGTGTGTGGGGTGGGATTATGTTTACTTTTGCAACATAAATGTAGTAATGTGTTTCATGGCTACACATTTTTAACCCACACCAACTAACTTGCTTTCTCAACAGGGGAGTGGGGTGGTAGAAAGGGAGAGAATTTGAAACTCAAGGTTTTGAAAATAAATGTTGAAACTTATTTTTGCCTGTAACTGGGGTAAAAATAGTAAATAAAATATTTACAGAATTAAAAAAAATGGTTCCTGCATAGGCTTAATGAAATATCTACCGAGTGACTGATCAATATTTTGTTAAAACAACATGTCATTTGGGTCATCTAATACTTATTAAACATTTTAATGGTAAGTTTAAAAGTCTTGTGCTATAATCAAATAACCAAAACTATCTTATATAATCTAAACTATATCTAAAAACATTTTTTTCTTGAACCAGACATGTGCTTTCATTGGTGTGGGGACCTCTTAGTGAGGACACTCTCACTATTTATTCCAGTTTTGCAATGATCTTTAACTTAGTCTTAGAGAGTTATCAAGCACACTGAGAAGTTAATTTGTCCAATGTCAAACAATCAATATACTTGAGCAGTTCTTGAATGCAGGTCCTACTGATCCTAAGGCTGGATTTCTATACCTTTATATCATGGTATAAACATATATCTTCCCTCCCTTCTTCGTTTATCTCCCTCTCCTAGACAATAAATATTTCTCAATTTATAAATTATTTTATTTCATTCCAAAATCCCCTATAAAGTGGCTATATTTTGTCTAAAATAACTGTAGTGGTGTGCATGTATATGTGTGTATGTATGTATGTGTATTCAATATACTTATATGTAATCTATACCTTATATATATATGTGTGTGGACAAGTATTATGGATATGAAACAGAGATGCACACAAATAAACGTGTATACAGATAAAGACAGCAATTAAGAGGCCCCCCTGGTTAGAGAGCCAGGTCTTCATGGGTTCAAATCTGACCTCAGACGCACTATCTTTGTCATCCTGGGCAAGTCACTTAACCCTTTTTTTTCTTCTGTAAAACGAACTGGAGAAAGAAATGGCAAAGCACTCCAATAGCTTTGCCAAGAAAACCTCAAATGGGTTCACAGAAAGTCAAACATTTCTGAAAAATGCTTGTTGAATAGAGATATGCGACCCTGTACAGTTATTTTGAACATGATACAGCAACTCCAAGGAGCCATTTGAAGGTAAATAAGTTGCTTTATAAATGAAGAAAATATTTGTTGACTTTCAAACAACCAATCAATCAATCAAACTAGACACCAGGCTAGAGTGCTAGAGAATGAAGCAATATCTACCATAAGACACTTAAATGCTAATAGAGGAGATTAATACAAACATAACTGTATTTGAAATAAATATAAAGAAAATAGTTAAAAGTAAATGCAAAGAAATTAAATATAAGTCCATCATCTAAAAACTGTAGTTTAGAAAATGAAAGTGAAGAAGATTTTTCCTGCCTGTAACTAACTTCATCTTTCTGGCCAACAGTAAGTCGTTATCATTTTTGCTATACAAAAACTATTCTGGTAGCTTTGAACTATCCTTTCCTATTTGACTATTATACTTATGCACTAGAAAATAGATATATATTCTGATAGGTTCTGATTTTACTTGCATATGTGTGATATATATTTCATATAAGGAAGATGTAAATAATATATAAAATATGTACACATATACATATGTTATGAAATATAAGCAATTGCCTATTGGAACTGAGTGTTTGAACCAAGTGATAAAGATCAGGTTAGTAACATTCAGTTTGCTTAAAAGAGCTTTCATTTTACAGATGATAAAATTGAGACCTGAAGAGCTAATTCAGATCCCTTGGCTCTGAATCCAGAAATCTTTTCCTCTGTACCATCCAACTAGATTATACCTGTTCATTTGAAGCAGTAAGAATGATATCATAACATTTCATTTAAACAGATAAGAAATTTTATTAATTACATATGTGTATTGTTTATCCAGGTTGGTATATATATATATATATATATATATATATATATATATATATATATATATATGTGTGTGTGTGTGTGTATGTGTGTGTGTGTGTTATATTCATATATGATATATACAGTATATGTATATCATGATAAGATTATCTTCAAAATCTATATGACTTGAATTTAAAAACATTTCTCTATACATCAGAATACACTTGATATGATAAAAAAAATCTAAAATTTAATTAATTATTTTAAACTGACCAAATATTAAGCAATATATAGGAAATAAACCCTAGATTTTAGTAAGGAGTGCTAGCAAGAATTGCTCTCCTATGTGACACAGTTAATCAAGATGCAACAAACAAAACAAGCTAACCTACCTGCAAAAAGTCTAAGCTGTGATTACAATCACCTAGTCCTACAGCTCATCCAGTCTCTAATGGAGAATCAGCATGTGTATAAAGAGTTGTATCCAAAAGAAAATCATTGGCTATGACAAGAAATGGCCTTTCACAGACAGGGTAGGATGACCTCCACAGAGAGGACAAGCTCCTTTCTGGGATTTGTTAAGACAAACACTGGGCTAAATGGATTATAAACTGTGAGTAGCAATTTAAAACGCCACTAGAAATGAAAAACCATCATAATCAATGGAGCCCTACTACAGGCTCCATTTCTACCATACATCCATCTTTGTAGTTCAGGTTTTCTTAACCTGGGGTCTCCAGATAGATTTCAGGGACATTATGAATTTGGATGAGGAAAAAAATTACATATTTATTTAACTACCCTCTCACTGAAATTTGGCATTGCCTTCAATTATGAATGTAGCAATGACAGCCTTCATAGATCTGTCCTTTTAAAAATGAAATTTAATTTTAACTTGACTGCATTTTAATTTTAAAATCTACAATCATCTTTTCCTGTGTTTGGTCCTCTGCTACCAAGTACTGATAAAAAAAAGTCCTAAACACATGCAGATTTTACACATTATAAATTTATAATGCAAGACTACAGCCAATATCTCTAATTGTTCAGTACTCTTTAATGTGCATCTATGAATATGTAAAAAGATGTATGTATACATATATATTTATATATATATATATATATATATATATATATGTATGTATGTATGTATGTATTTGCAAACAGAAACCTGGGCATGGCACTGACTCCCCACTCTTCCCAAGTGCATTCTCTGTCTTTCTCTGTCTCTCTCTGTCTCTCTCTGTCTCTCTCTCTCTCTCTCTCTCTCTCTCTCTCTCTCTCTCTCTCTCTCTCTCTCTCTCTCTCTCTCTCTCTCTCTCTCTCTCTCTCTCTCTCGTAAGGCTGGTTTACTCATCTAACTTGCATCCATAGGGGCAGATCAAGGTAGCTCCCCAAATGGAAGCCATCTAATACTTCATCTCCATGTTCTAAGAGTAACTGTGATTTAAGGAGTTATAACCCCACTATTTGAGACTATAGCTCCTGAGTCTCTTCCATTCCAGTATACTCTTCATTTATGTAAAATTGTTCTTAATGACCCTATTAAGTGCATTTTTCCTTTTTTTCCTTTAATTGAAATTTTATTTTTCAAATTACATGCAATGATAATTTTTCAACATTTATTTACAGATTTTGGGGTTTCACATTTTTCTACCACCCTCCCTTCCATTCCCTCTTCCCATGTCAGTACAATCTGGTAAAAAATTATAGCTGTACATTGTGCTTAACATATTTACCTATTAGTTATGTTGTGAAAAAGGAATTAGAGCTAAGGGGAAAGAAAAATCCATGAGAAAGGAAAGAAAAACATTTAAAAAAAATTTTAATGGTATTTAGTATGCATTCAGACTTCACAGTTTTTTACTCTGGATCAGATGGCATTGTTCACTATAGGTCTCTCAGAGTTGTCCTTGATCTCTGAACTGCTGAGAAGAACTTGCATCCATCATAGCTGATCATCTCACAATGTGATTGTTCATATGTACAATATTTTTTATTCCCCTCTCTTCACTCAGCACTAGTTCATGTGATTCTTTCCATGCTTCTCTAAAGTCTGACCATAGTACTCTGTAACATTCATAACTACAATCATTCTCCATCTGATGGGCATTCCCTCAATTTCCAATTCTTTCCCACAACAAAAAGAGCTGCTATGTGGGACTTTTCTCATTTTTTATGATTTCTTTGGGATACAGACTAGTATTGGTATTGCTGGATCAAAGAGTATGATCAGTTTTATTGTTCTTTGGGCATAGCTCCAGATTGCTGTCCAGAATTACTAGATAAGTTCACAATTCCACCAACAGTGCATTAATGTTCCAATTTTCCTACATTCTCTCCAACACTGATCATTAGATGTCATATTAGCCAATCTGATAGGTGTGAGGCGGTACCTTTTGGTTGTTTTAATTTGCATAGTGATTTGGGGCATTTTTCATTTGACTATAAATAGTTTTAATTTCTTCAAATACCTGTTCATATCTTTTGACCACAAAACAATTGAGGAATGGCCTTTAATCTTATAAATTTGATTTAGTTCTCTATATATATTTTAGAAACACTTTACCAGAAACACTAACTGAAAATTGCTTCTACCTTCCTTTTAAGCTTGATTGCACTGGTTTTGTTAGTGCAAAATCCTTTAATTTAATATAGTAAAAATCATCAGTTTTGCATGTTTGGTCATAAATTTCTCCCCTCTCATAAATCCATCAGATACGGGTATTTCTTGTTCTCTTAATTGGTCTATGGTATCTCCCTTTATGTCTGAATCCTGAACACATTTTAAACTAATTTTGGTAAAGGACGTGAGATATGGGTCTATGCCTAGTTTTTGCCAAACTTTTTTCTATTTTTCCTAGAAGTTTTTGTTAAATAGTGAGTTCTTTTCCCAGAAGCTAATGTCTGTGGGTTTGTCAAACAGTAGGTTTCTGTAGTCATTTACTATTGCTATTTTGTACCTAATCTTATCTACTGATCACTTCTCTGTTTCTTAACTAGAAACAGGCAGTTTTGATAATACCACTTTATAATATAGTTTTAGATCTGCTACAACTAGACTACTTACCTTTGCAGTTTTTAATCAATCTCCTTCATAATCTTGACTTTTTGTTCCTCCAGATGAATTGCATTACTTATTTTTTTCTAGTTCTGCAAAATAGATTTTTGGTTATTTGATTGGTGTAGTATTGAATAAGTAATTTAATTTTTATATGAGTTTGGCCTAACCATGTGCAATTGATGTTTTTCTAAATGTTTAGACCTGACTTTATTTGTGTGAAAAGTATTTTGTAATTGCATTCAAATAGTTTCTGGGTTTGTCCTGGGAGGTAGATTCCCAAGTGTTTTATGTTGTCCACAATACCTTTAAAAGGAATTTCTTTCTACTTTTTGCCCTTGGGCTTTATTATTCATATTTAGAAATGCTGCTAATTTATGTGTTTATTTTGCTGAATACTTTGCTGAATGTTACTTTGCTGAAGCTGTTAATTGTTTTAAGTAGGTTTTAGTTGATTTTCTCAGGTTCTCTAAGTATACCATCATATCATCAGCTAAGAGTGAA